>NC_057799.1:337537650-337575572 GCF_018294505.1 Triticum aestivum
GGCGACGACCGAGCCCGTGCTCGAGCCAGTGCCTCGATCCAGATCCCGATCTGTTACCGTAGAGGTTGACTTTTCCCGATTCAAATTTATTCCAAGTCTTTTTCTTTTACAGCAAGTGCTCATGTTCCTAGTTGCACAACTTCTTGCATGTAGCTCTGATTCGCGCGTGTAATATGTCAAATTGTTCGCCTCGTGATGCTCTACATTTTGTTCAATTGCACCATGTTCATTAGATGTCATCTTGAAGCTCAAATCTCTGTTGGAAGAGGGCTAGTTGCTGTTATCTTCTGGTTCTTAGCAGAACTTGGAGATTTGTCATTTTTGTATCATTTATTCTGTGCATCTTATGGGCATGAGCTCTACATGTGTTTTGAAGTATGCCATGCCATCTTTCCAAGGGTATATTCCATGTATTTTTGTGATCTCTGTGGTGACTAGCACAAACATGCAAACTAGGCCCCGTAATATTTCTGATTTCAGGGACTTAGTGATTTCTCTCTGTCTTTGTCTGCTGTTATTTTGTTGCCATGTAAACTTGATGCTACAGAGAGATCCATGCATATTTTGGAGATGTTCAGTAAGGATTTTTTGTAGATATAGTTGTAATTGATCTATTCCTGCAATTTTTTGCAATTATGGAGTGCCATAGCATGACTCAATCTTGCTCTACTTTTGCTATAAAATATTTCTGGCAGATTCTTAACATGATATGCAATTTTGCCAAGCTTATTGTAGTTGATCCATACATGATATGCAATTGTTCTTGCCATGGATAGCTTCATAAACATGCCATCTTGTGGTAGGTGTGCTTGTTTTGTCATGCATTGCTCTGTAGTGAGTGCATCAAGCTCATAAAGAGGCCTACATATTATTATTTCTGCCATGCTCTGTTTTCTGCTAAGTCTGGAACCTGATAACGAAACTTGCTATGTTTACATGCTTGCCATCATATCTTATGGTCCTTTTTGGCTTATGGTCAGTAAGGGACTTGTGTCATGTGTATTTCGTAGAACACTGCCATGCCTTGGTTTGCTATGTTAAGTTCATGTAGCATGTTGATTTCGTGCTCTGAACATTGCTACCTGATGCTGTTTTCTGCCATGTCCAGTTTTTCACTAAGTCTGTGATCCTGTTATCCTTTGCACTTTTGCCATGCTTGTTTGAGCTTGTTATGTTGTGAACCAGCCATAGCTCACTGTTCATCTTTTGTCAAGCATCTCCTGTAGATTACTGCCATATACTTTGTTGCTATGTTAGAGTGCTGTAGCATTGTTGTTTGTTGCATTTTAAGTGTTATCATGTTGTTTATCGCAGATTCGTGTCATTCTTGTTTTGCTTGCCATTTGCAAACCGTGCATCCGTTTCCGGTGATCTTTATATCGATTTCGACCGAAATCATCTCATCTTTCCAGTGGCATGCTTGGTTTGCCAAGTTACTGCCATGTTCATCATTTTCCTTCTGGAGCACGCATATGCATCGCATATCATATCTTGCATATCATACATGTTTTGCATCATGTTGCGTGTGCATTTCTCGTTGTTGATTGTGATTCCGTTTGTTTGTGTTCTTGTCTTGGGTAGAGCCGGGAGACGAGTTCGTAAACGAGGAACCTGTTGAGTACGCTTACGAGGATCAAGCTTTCGACAACTCTGAGAACCTTGCAGGCAAGATGACCACCCCTCGAAATCACTTCTATCTTTGCTTTGCTAGTTGTTCGCTCTATTGCCATGCTCCGCTACCTATCACTTGCTATATCATGTCTCCCATTTTGCCATGTCAGCCTCTAACCATCCTTTCCTAGCAAACCGTTGTTTGGCTAAGTTACCGCTTTTGTTCAGCCCTTCTTATAGCGTTGCTAGTTGCAGGTGAAGTTGAAGTTTGTTCCATGTCAGAACATGGATATGTTGGGATATCACAATATCTCTAATTTAATTAATGCATCTATATATTTTGGTAAAGGGTGGAAGGCTCGGCCTTATGCCTGGTGTTTTGTTCCACTCTTGCCGCCCTAGTTACTGTTATACCGGGATTATGTTCCTTGAGTTTGCGTTCCTTACGCGGTCGGGTGATTTATGGGACCCCCTTGACAGTTCGCCTTGAATAAAACTCCTCCAGCAAGGCCCAACTTTGGTTTTACCATTTGCCGCCTAAGCCTTTTTCCCCCGGGTTTTCGCGAGCCCGAGGGTCATCTTTATTTAAACCCCCGGGCCAGTGTCCCTCTGAGTGCTGGTCCAAACTAGAGCCACTTGCAGTGCCACCTTGGGGAAACACGAGGATTGGTTTTAGCTGTACGTAGTGTTCATCCGGTGTGCCCTGAGAACGAGATATGTGCAGCTCCTATCGGGATTTGTCGGCACATTCGGGCGGCTTTGCTGGTCTTGTTTTACCATTGTCGAAATGTCTTATAAACCGGGATTCCGAGACTGATCGGGTTTTTCCGGGAGAAGGTTTATCCTTCGTTGACCGTGAGAGCTTATGATGGGCTAAGTTGGGACACCCCTGCAGGGTATTATCTTTCGAAAGCCGTGCCCGCGGTTATGAGGCAGATGGGAATTTGTTAATGTCCGGTTGTAGATAACTTGTCGCTTGACCCAATTAAAATACATCAACTACGTGTGTAGCCGTGATGGTCTCTTCTCGGCGGAGTCCGAGAAGTGAACACGGTCTGAGTTATGTATGACGTAGGTAGGTGTTCAGGATCACTTCTTGGTCATTGCTAGATGAAGTCCGTTCCGTTGCTTCTCTTCTCGCTCTCTTTTGCGCAAGTTTAGCCACCATATATGCTTATTGCCGCTGCAGCTCCACCTCCTTACACCATCCTTTCCTACAAGCTTAAATAGTCTTGATCTCGCGGGTGTGAGATTGCCGAGTCCCCGTGACTCACAGATTCTACCAAAACAGTTGCAGGTGCCGACGATGCCAGTGCAGATGATGGCGTCGATCTCAAGTGGGAGTTCAACGAGGAACGTGGTCGTTACTATGTGTCTTTTCCTGATGATCAGTAGTGGAGCCCAGTTGGGACGATCGGGGATCTAGCATTTGGGGTTGTCTTATTTTCATCTGGATTTTGACCGTAGTCGGTCTATATGTTTGTATTTTGGATGATGTATGAATATTATATTTATGTATTGTGTGAAGTGGCGATTGTAAGCCAACGCTTTATCCCATTCTTGTTCATTACATGGGATTGTGTGAAGATGACCCTTCTTGCGACAAAACCACTATGCGGTTATGCCTCTAAGTCGTGCCTCGACACGTGGGAGATATAGCTGCATCGTGGGCGTTACACCCTGCCTCGTGGCTTCCGCGTTGCTTCCCTGACGTATACTCCAAGTCTCCTGGATTGCTTCCGTTCCAAAAATAACTCTCCCGAAGGTTTCATTCCGTTTGGACTCCGTTTGATATTCCTTTTATTCGAAACACTGAAATAGGCAAGAAAACAGCAATTTGGGCTGGGCCTCCGGTTAATAGGAGGTTAGTCCCAAAAATAATATAAAAGTGCATAATAAAGCCCATAAACATCCAAAAAAGATAATATAATAGCATGAATACTTCATAAATTATAGATATGTTGGAGACGTATCAGTAGTTTAGCTCAGACCTTCGGGTCCATAGTTATTAGCTAGATGGCTTCTTCTCTCTCTTTGGATCTCAATACAAAGTTCTCCTTGATTCTCTTGGAGATCTATTCGATGTAATCTTCTTTTGCGGTGTGTTTGTCGAGATCCGATGAATTGTGGGTTTATGATCAAGATTATCTATGAACAATATTTGAATCTTCTCTGAATTCTTTTATGTATGATTGGTTATCTTTGCAAGTCTCTTCGAATTATCAGTTTGGTTTGGCCTACTAGATTGATCCTTCTTGCAATGGGAGAAGTGCTTAGCTTTGGGTTCAATCTTGCGGTGCTCGATCCCAGTGACAGTAGGGGAAACGACACGTATTGTATTGTTGCCATCGAGGATAAAAAGATGGGGTTTATATCATATTGCATGAGTTTATCCCTCTACATCATGTCATCTTGCTTAAAGCGTTACTCCGTTCTTATGAACTTAATACTCTAGATGCATACTGGATAGCGGTCGATGTGTGGAGTAATAGTAGTAGATGCAGGCAGGAGTCAGTCTGCTTGTCACGGACGTGATGCCTATATACATGATCATGCCTAGATATTCTCATAACTATGCTCAATTCTATCAATTGCTCGACAGTAATTTGTTCACCCACCGTAATACTTATGCTATCTTGAGAGAAGCCACTAGTGAAACCTATGGCCCCTGGGTCTATTCTCCATCATATTAATCTCCCGTTAACAAGCTATTTATATCGCCGTTTATTTTGCTTTCTTTACTTTTAATCTTTATCATAAAAATACCAAAAATATTATCTTATCATCTCTATCAGATCTCACTTTTGCAAGTGGTCGTCAAGGGGTTGACAACCCCTTTATCGCGTTGGTTGCAAGGTTCTTATTTGTTTGTGTAGGTACGAGGGACTTGCGTGTGGCCTCCTACTGGATTGATACCTTGGTTCTAAAAACTGAGGGAAATACTTACGCTACTTTGCTGCATCACCCTTTCCTCTTCAAGGGAAAACCAACGCAGTGCTCAAGAGGTAGCACTCCACACTTGGGCGCGCCCTATGAGGGCCGGCCTCCTCCTCCCTCCATCCCTTATATACGTGGCCAAGGGGCACCCCATAGACACACAAGTTGATCATTGATCTCTTAGCCATGTGCAGTGCCCCCCTCCACCATAATCCACCTCGGTCGTATCGTTGCAGTGCTTAGGCAAAGCCCTGTGCCCGTAGCTTCATCATCACTGTCATCACGCCGTCGTGCTGACGAAGCTCTCCCTCGACACTCTGCTGGATCGTGAGTTCGTGGGACGTCACCGAGCCGAACGTGTGCAGATCACGGAGGTGCCGTACTTTCGGCGCTAGGATCGGTCGATCATGAAGACGTACGACTACATCAACCGCGTTGTCATAACGCTTCCGCTTACGGTCTACGAGGGTACGTAGACAACACTCTCCCCTCTCGTTGCTATGCATCACCATGATCTTGCGTGTGCGTAGGAATTTTTTTGAAATTACTACGTTCCCCAATAGTGGCATCCGAGCCAGGTTTATGCGTAGATGTTATATGCACGAGTAGAACACAAGTGAGTTGTGGGCGATAATAGTCATACTGCTTACCAGCATGTCATACTTTGATTCGACGGTATTGTTGGATGAAGCGGCCCAGACCGACATTACGCGTATGCTTACGCGAGACTGGTTCTACCGACATGCTTCGCACACAGGTGGCTGGCGGGTGTCAGTTTCTCCAACTTTAGTTGAATCGAGTGTGGCTACGCCCGGTCCTTATTGAAGGTTAAAACAGCACATACTTGACGAAAAATCGTTGTGGTTTTGATGCGTAGGTAAGAACGGTTCTTGCTCAGCCCGTAGCAGCCACGTAAAACTTGCAACAACAAAGTAGAGGACGTCTAACTTGTTTTTGCAGGGCATGTTGTGATGTGATATGGTCAAGACATGATGCTAAATTTTATTGTATGAGATGATCATGTTTTGTAACGGAGTTATCGGCAACTGGCAGGAGCCATATGGTTGTCGCTTTATTGTATGAATCGCCATGTAATTGCTTTACTTTATCACTAAGCGGTAGCGATAGTCGTAGAAGCAATAGTTGGCGAGATGACAACGATGCTACGATGGAGATCAAGGTGTCGCACCGGTGACGATGGTGATCATGACGGTGCTTTGGAGATGGAGATCAAAGGCACAAGATGATGATGGCCATATCATATCACTTATATTGATTGCATGTGATGTTTATCCTTTATGCATATTATTTTGCTTAGTTCAGCGGTAGCATTATAAGATGATCCCTTAACTAAATTTCAAGGTATAAGTGTTCTCCCTGAGTATGCACCGTTGCGAAAGTTCTTCGTGCTGAGACACCACGTGATGATCGGGTGTGATAGGCTCTACGTTCACATACAACGGGTGCAAGCCAGTTTTGCACACGCAGAATACTCGGGTTAAATCTTGACGAGCCTAGCATATGCAGATATGGCCTCGGAACATTGAGACCGAAAGGTCGAGCGTGAATCATATAGTAGATATGATCAACATAGTGATGTTCACCATTGAAAACTACTCCATCTCACGTGATGATCGGACATGGTTTAGTTGATATGGATCACGTGATCACTTAGATGATTAGAGGGATGTCTATCTAAGTGGGAGTTCTTAAGTAATATGATTAATTGAACTTTAATTTATCATGAAATTAGTCCTGGTAGTATTAGCATATCTATGTTGTAGATCAATTGCTCACGATGTAGCTCCCCGTTTATTTTTGATATGTTCCTAGAGAAAAATCAGTTGAAAGTTGATAGTAGCAATGATGCGGACTTGGTCCGTGATCAGAGGATTATCCTCATTGCTGCACAGAAGAATTATGTCCTTGATGCACCGCTAGGTGACGGACCTATTGCAGGAGCAGATGTAGACGTTATGAACATTTGACAAAGCTCGGTATGATGACTACTTGATAGTTTAGTGCACCATGCTTTACGGCTTAGAATTGGGGCTTCAAAGACGTTTTGAACGCCACGGAGCATATGAGATGTTCCAAGAGTTGAAATTAGTATTTCAGACTAATGCCCATGTCGAAAGGTATGAGACCTTTGACAAGTACTTTGCCTACAAGATGGAGGAGAATAGCTCAGCTAGTGAGCATGTGCTCGGAATGTCTGAGTACTACAATCACTTGAATCAAGTGGGAGTTAATCTTCCAGATAAGATAGTGATTGACAGAGTTCTCTAGTCACTATCACCAAGTTACTAGAACTTCGTGATGAACTATAATATGCAAGGGATAACGGAAACGATTCCCAAGCTCTTCGTGATGCTGAAATCGATGAAGGTAGAAATCAAGAAAAGCATCAAGTGTTGATGGTTGACAAGACCACTAATTTCAAGAAAAGGGCAAAGGGAAGAAGGGGAACTTCAAGAAGAACAGCAAGCAAGTTGCTGCTCAAGTGAAGAAGCCCAAGTCTGGACCTAAACCTGAGACTAAGTGCTGCAAAGGGACTAGTCACTGGAAGCAGAACTGCCCCAAGTATGTGGCGGATAAGAAGGATGGCAAAGTGAACAAAGGTATATTTGATATACATGTTATTGATGTGTACTTTACTAGTGTTTATAGCAACCCCTCAGTATTTGATACTAGTTTAGTTGCTAAGTTTAGTAACTCGAAACGAGAATTGCAGAATGAACAGAGACTAGTTAAGGGTGAAGCGACGATGTGTGTTGGAAGTGGTTCCAAGATTGATCTGATCATCATCGCACACTCCCTATACTTTCGGGATTAGTGTTGAACATAAATAAATGTTATTTGGTGATTGCGTTGAGCATGAATATGATTTGATCATGTTTATTGCAATACGGTTATTCATCTAAAGTCAGAGAATAATTATTGTTCAGTTTACATGAATAAAACCTTCGATGGTTGATACGTCTCCAACGTATCTATAATTTTTTATTGTTCCATGCTATATTATATTCTGTTTTGGACATTATTGGGCTTTATTATACACTTTTATATCATTTTTGGGACTAACCTATTAACCGGAGGCCCAGCCCAGAATTGTTGTTTTTTGCCTATTTCAGAGTTTCGCAGAAAAAGAATATCAAACGGAGTCCAAACGGAATGAAACCTTCGGGAACGTGATTTTCGGAACGAACGTGATCCAGAGGACTTGGACCCTATGTCAAGACATCAAGCAAGAGGGCATAAGGTAGGGGGAACGCCTACCCCCCTGGGCGCACCCTCCACCCTCGTGGGCCCCCTATTGCTCCACCGACGTACTCCTTCCTCCTATATGTACCTATGTTCCCCCAAACTACCAGATACGGAGCCAAAAACCTAATTCCACCGCCGCAACCTTCTGTACCCGTGAGATCCCATCTTGGGGCCTGTTCCGGAGCTCCGCCGGAGGGGGCATCGATCACGGAGGGCTTCTACATCAATACCATAGCCTCTCCGATGATGTGTGAGTAATTTACCTCAGACCTTCGAGTCCATAGTTATTAGCTAGATGGCTTCTTCTCTCTTTTTGGATCTCAATACAATGTTCTCCCCCTCTCTCGTGTAGATCTATTCGATGTAATCTTCTTTTGCGGTGTGTTTGTTGAGACCGATGAATTGTGGGTTTATGATCAAGTTTATCTATGAACAATATTTGAATCTTCTCTGAATTCTTTTATGTGTGATTGGTTATCTTTGCAAGTCTCTTCGAATTATCAGTTTGGTTTGGCCTACTAGATTGATCTTTTTGCAATGGGAGAAGTGCTTAGCTTTGGGTTCAATCTTGCGGTGTCCTTTCCCAGTGACAGTAGGGGCAGCAAGGCACGTATTGTATTGTTGCCATCGAGGATAACAAGATGGGGTTTATATCATATTGCATGAGTTTATCCCTCTACATCATGTCATCTTGCTTAAAGCGTTACTCTGTTCTTATGAACTTAATACTCTAGATGCATGCTGGATAGCGGTCGATGTGTGGAGTAATAGTAGTAGATGCAGGCAGGAATCGGTCTACTTGTCTCGGATGTGATGCCTATATACATGATCATACCTAGATATTCTCATAACTATGCTCAATTTTGTCAATTGCTCAATAGCAATTTGTTCACCCACCGTAAATATTTATGCTCTTGAGAGAAGCCACTAGTCAAACCTATGGCCCCCGGGTCTATTTTCCATCATATTAATCTCCCGACAACAAGCTATTTACAGTGCCGCTTTTATTTTGTTTTCTTTACTTTGCATCTTTATCATAAAAATACCAAAAATATTATCTTATCATATCTATCAGATCTCACTCTCGTAAGTGACCGTGTAGGGATTGACAACCCCTTATCGCGTTGGTTGCGAGGATTTATTTGTTTGTGTAGGTGCGAGGGACTCGTGCGTGGCCTCCTACTGGATTGATACTTTGGTTCTCAAAAACCGAGGGAAATACTTACGCTACTTTGCTGCATCACCCTTTCCTCTTCAAGGGAAAACCAACGCAGTGCTCAAGAGGTAGCAAGAAGGATTTCTGGCGCCGTTGCCGGGGAGTCTACGCAAAAGTCAACATACCAAGTACCCATCACAAACCCTTATCTCCCGCATTACATTATTTGCCATTTGCCTCTCGTTTTCCTCTCCCCCACTTCACCATTGCCGTTTTATTCGCCCTCTCCTTTTTCCGTTCGCCTCTTTTTCCGCTTGCTTCTTTTTTGCTCGTGTGTTGGATTGCTTGCTTGTCACGATGGCTCAAGATAATACCAAATTATGTGACTTTACCAATACCAACAACAATGATTTCCTTAGCACTCCAATTGCTCCTCTTACCGATACTGAATCTTGTGAAATCAATACTGCTTTATTGAATCTTGTCATGAAAGATCAATTCACCGGCCTTCCTAGTGAAGATGCCGCTACCCATCTAAATAGCTTTGTTGATTTGTGTGATATGCAAAAGAAGAAAGATGTGGATAATGATATTGTTAAATTGAAGCTATTTCCTTTTTCGCTTAGAGATCGTGCTAAAGCTTGGTTTTCGTCTTTGCCTAAAAATAGTATTGATTCTTGGAATAAGTGCAAAGATGCTTTTATCTCTAAGTATTTTCCTCCCGCTAAGATCATCTCTCTTAGAAACGATATTATGAATTTTAAGCAACTTGATCATGAACATGTTGCACAAGCTTGGGAGAGGATGAAATTAATGATACGAAATTGCCCTACACATGGCTTGAATCTGTGGATGATTATACAAAAATTTTATGCCGGATTGAATTTTGCTTCTAGAAATCTTTTAGATTCGGCTGCGGGAGGTACTTTTATGGAAATCACTTTAGGAGAAGCTACTAAACTCCTAGATAATATTATGGTTAATTATTCTCAATGGCACACTGAAAGATCTACTAATAAAAAAGTGCATGCGATAGAAGAAATTAATGTTTTGAGTGGAAAGATGGATGAACTTATGAAATTATTTGCTACTTAGAGTGTTTCTTCTGATCCTAATGATATGCCTTTGTCTACTTTGATTGAGAATAATAATGAATCTATGGATGTGAATTTTGTTGGCAGGAATAATTTCAGTAACAATGCGTATAGAGGAAACTTTAATCCTAGACCGTATCCTAGTAATTCCTCTAATAATTATGGTAATTCCTAAAACAATTCTTATGGAAATTTTAATAAGATGCCTTCTGAATTTGAGACTAGTGTTAAAGAATTTATGAATTCGCAAAAGAATTTCAATGCTTTGCTTGAAGAAAAATTGCTTAAAGTTGATGAATTGGCTAGGAACGTTGATAAAATTTCTCTTGATGTTGATTCTTTGAAACTTAGATCTATTCCACCTAAGCATGATATCAATGAGTCTCTCAAAGCCATGAGAATTTCCATTGATGAGTGCAAAGAAAGAACCTCTAGGATGCGTGCTAAGAAAGATTGCTTTATTAAAGCGTGTTCTTCTAGTTTCTATGAAAATAGATGAAGAACTAAAAGTTATTGATGTCTCCCCTATTAAATATTTGTTTTGCAATATGAATCTTGATACTGATGGGACTGAATATGAGCCACCTTTACCTAGAAGGCATTCCAGAAATTCGGAGTTTTTAGATCTTGATGCTAAAATTGATAAAAGAGGGATTGAAGAGATCAAAACATTAGATATTAATGAAACCACTATTTTGGATTTCAAGGAATTTAATTATGATAATTGCTCTTTGATAGATTGTATTTCCTTGTTGCAATCCGTGCTAAATTCTCCTCATGCTTATAGTCAAAATAAAGCCTTTACCAAACATATCGTTGATGCTTTGATGCAATCTTATGAAGAAAAACTTGAGTTGGAAGTTTCTATCCCTAGGAAACTTTATGATGAGTGGGAACCTACTATTAAAATTAAGATTAAAGATCATGAATGCTATGCTTTGTTTGATTTGGGTGCTAGTGTTTCCACGATTCCAAAGACTTTTTGTGATTTATTAGGTTTCCGTGATTTTGATGATTGCTCTCTAAACTTGCACCTTGCGGATTCCACTATTAAGAAACCTATGGGAAGAATTAAAGATGTTCTTATTGTTGCAAATAGGAACTATGTGCCCGTAGATTTTATTGTCCTTGATATAGATTGCAATCCTTCATGTCCTATTATTCTTGGTAGACCTTTCCTTAGAACGATTGGTGCAATTATTGATATGAAGGAAGGGAATATTAGATTCCAATTTCCATTAAAGAAAGGCATGGAACACTTCCCTAGAAAGAAAATAAAATTACCATATGAATCTATCATGAGATCCACTTATGGATTGCCTACCAAAGATGGCAATACCTAGATGTATCCTTGCTTTTATGCCTAGCTAGGGGCGTTAAACGATAGAGCTTGTTGGGAGGCAACCCAATTTTATTTTTTAGTTTTTTGCTTTTTGCTTCTGTTTAGGAATAAATCTTTGATCTAGCCTCTGGTTAGATGTCTTTTTATGTTTTAGTTAGTGTTTGTGCCAAGTTAAACCTATAGGATCTTCTTGGATGATAGTTATTTGATCTTGCTGAAAATTCAAGAAACTTTCTGTTCACAAAAATAATTGTTAAAAATCACCAGAACATGATAAAATATTTATTCCAATTGCTTCTGATCAATAAACAAATTCTCTAGGTCGTCCTATTTTGGCTGAATTTTTGGAGTTCCAGAAGTTTGCGTTAGTTACAGATTACTACAGACTGTTCTGTTTTTGACAGATTCTGTTTTTCGTGTGTTTTTTGCTTATTTTGATGAATCTATGGTTAGTAAAATAATTTATAAACCATAGAGAAGTTGGAATACATTAGGTTTAACACCAATATAAATAAATAATGAGTTCATGACAGTACCTTGAAGTGGTCTTTTGTTTTATTTCGCTAACGGAGCTCACGAGATTTTCTGTTAAGTTTTGTGTTGTGAAGTTTTCAAGTTTTGGGTAAAAGTTTTGATGGATTATGGAACAAGGAGTGGCAAGAGCCTAAGCTTGGGGATTCCCATGGAACCCCCAAGATAATCTAAGGACACCTAAAAGCCAAAGCTTGGGGATGCCCCGGAAGGCATCCCCTCTTTCGTCTACTTCCATCGATAACTTTACCTGGAGCTATATTTTAATTCACCACATGATATGTGTTTTGCTTGGAGCGTCTTGTATGATTTGAGTCTTTGCTTTTTAGTTTACCACAATCATCTTTGCTGTACACACTTTCTGAGATAGACACACATGATTTGGAAATTATTAGAATACTCTATGTGCTTCACTTATATCTTTTGAGTTATATAGTTTTTGCTCTAGTACTTCACTTATATCTTTTAGAGCACGATGGTGGTTTTGTTTTATAGAAACTATTGATCTCTCATGCTTCACTTAGATTATTTTGAGAGTCTTAAACAGCATGGTAATTTGCTTAAATAATCCTAATATGCTAGGTATTCAAGACTAGTAAAAACTTTCTTATGAGTGCATTGAATACTAAGAGAAGTTTGATGCTTGATGATTGTTTTGAGACATGGAGGTAGTGATATCAAAGTTGTGCTAGTTGAGTAGTTGTGAATTTGAGAAATACTTGTTTTGAAGTTTGCAAGTCCTGTAGCATGCACGTATGGTAAACGTTATGTAACAAATTTGAAACATGAGGTGTTCTTTGAGTGTCCTCCTTATGAGTGGCGGTCGGGGACGAGCGATGGTCTTTTCGTACCAATCTATCCCCCTAGGAGCATGCGCGTAGTGCTTGGTTTTTGATGACTTGTAGATTTTTGCAATAAGTATGTGAGTTCTTTATGACTAATTTTGAGTCCATGAATTATACGCACTCTCACCTTTCCATCATTGCTAGCCTCTTCGGTACCGTGCATTGCCCTTTCTCACATTGAGAGTTGGTGCAAACTTCGCCGGTGCATCCAAACCCGTGATATGATACACTCTTTCACACATAAACCTCCTTATATCTTCCTCGAAACAGCCACCATACCTACCTATTATGGCATTTCCATAGCCATTCCGAGATATATTGCCATGCAACTTTCCACCGTTCCATTTATCATGACACGTTCGTCATTGTCATGTTGCTTTGCATGATCATGTAGTTGACATAGTATTTGTGGCAAAATCACTATTCATAATTCTTTCATACATGTCACTCTTGGTTCATTGCATATCCCGGTACACCGCCGGAGGCATTCATATAGAGTTATACTTTGTTCTAGTATCGAGTTGTAATCATTGAGTTGTAAATAAATAGAAGTGTGATGATTATCATTTTCTAGAGCATTGTCCGAAGTGAGAAAAAAAAGAGAAAGGCCATAAAAAAGGCCCAAAAATTGAGAGAAAAAGAGAGAAGGGACAATGCTACTATCCTTTTGCCACACTTGTGCTTCAAAGTAGCACCATAATCTTCATGATAGAGAGTCTCTTGTTTTGTCACTTTCATATACTAGTGGGAATTTTTCATTATAGAACTTGGCTTGTATATTCCAACAATGGGCCTCCTCAAGTGCCCTAGGTCTACGTGAGCAAGCAAGTTGGATGCACACCCACTTAGTTTCTTTTGTTGAGCTTTCATATATTTATAGCTCTAGTGCATCCGTTGCATGGCAATCCCTACTCCTTGCATTAAAATCAATCGATGGGCATCTCCATAGCCCATTGATTAGCCTCGTTGATGTGAGACTTCCTCCTTTTTTGTCTTCTCCACATAACCCCCATCATTATATTCTATTCCACCCATAGTGCTATATCCATGGCTCATGCTCATGTATTGCGTGAAAGTTGACAAAGTTTGAGATTACTAAACTATGAAACAATTGCTTGGCTTGTCATTGGGGTTGTGCATGATGAGAGCATTCTTGTGTGACGAAAATGGAGCATGACTAAACTATATGATTTTGTAGGGATGAACTTTCTTTGGCATGTTATTTTGAGAAGACATAATTGCTTAGTTAGTATGCTTGAAGTATTATTATTTTTATGTCAATATTGAATTTTTATCTTGAATCTTTCGGATCTGAATATTCAGACCACAATTAAGAAGAATTACATTGAAATTATGCCTAGTAGCATTCCACATCAAAAATTCTGTTTTTATCATTTACCTACTCGAGGACGAGCAGGAATTAAGCTTGGGGATGCTTGATACGTCTCCAACGTATCTATAATTTTTGACTGTTCCATGCTATATTATATTCTATTTTGGACATTATTGGGCTTTATTATACCCTTTTATATTATTTTTGGGACTAACCTATTAACCGGAGGCCCAGCCCAGAATTGCTGTTTTTTTGCCTATTTCAGAGTTTCACAGAAAAAGAATATCAAACGGAGTCCAAACGGAATGAAACCTTCGGGAACGTGATTTTCGGAACGAACGTGATCCAGAGGACTTGGACCCTATGTCAAGACATCAACCAGGAGGGCACGAGGTAGGGGGCGCGCCTACCCCCCTGGACGCGCCCTCCATCCTCGTGGGCCCCCTGTTGCTCCACCGACGTACTCCTTCCTCCTATATATACCTACGTACCCCCAAACTACCAGATACAGAGCCAAAAACCTAATTCCACCGCCGCAACCTTCTGTACCCGTGAGATCCCATCTTGGGGCCTGTTTCAGAGCTCCGCCGGAGGGGGCATCGATCACGGAGGGCTTCTACATCAACACCATAGCCTCTCCGATGATGTGTGAGTAGTTTACCTCAGACCTTCGGGTCCATAGTTATTAGCTAGATGGCTTCTTCTCTCTTTTTGGATCTCAATACAATGTTCTCCCCCTCTCTCGTGTAGATCTATTCGATGTAATCTTCTTTTGCGGTGTGTTTGTTGAGACCGATGAATTGTGGGTTTATGATCAAGTTTATCTATGAACAATATTTGAATTTTCTCTGAATTCTTTTATGTATGATTGGTTATCTTTCAAGTCTCTTCGAATTATCAGTTTGGTTTGGCCTACTAGATTGATCTTTTTGCAATGGGAGAAGTGCTTAGCTTTGGGTTCAATCTTGCGGTGTCCTTTCCCAGTGACAGTAGGGGCAGCAAGGCACGTATTGTATTGTTGCCATCGAGGATAACAAGATGGGGTTTATATCATATTGCATGAGTTTATCCCTCTACATCATGTCATCTTGCTTAAAGCGTTACTCTGTTCTTATGAACTTAATACTCTAGATGCATGCCGGATAGCGGTCGATGTGTGGAGTAATAGTAGTAGATGCAGGCAGGAGTCGCTCTACTTGTCTCGGACGTGATGCCTATATACATGATCATACCTAGATATTCTCACAAAATATGCTCAATTTTGTCAATTGCTCAACAGTAATTTGTTCACCGATCGTAAATACTTATGCTCTTGAGAGAAGCCACTAGTGAAACCTATGGCCCCGGGTCTATTTTCCATCATAGTAATCTCCCGACAACAAGCTATTTCTAGTGCCGCTTTTATTTTATTTTATTTACTTTGCATCTTTATCATAAAAATACCAAAAATATTATCTTATCATATCTATCATATCTAACTCTCGTAAGTGACCGTGTAGGGATTGACAACCCCTTATCGCGTTGGTTGCGAGGATTTATTTGTTTGTGTAGGTGTGAGGGACTCGTGCGTGGCCTCCTACTGGATTGATACCTTGGTTCTCAAAAACTGAGGGAAATACTTACGCTACTTTGCTGCATCACCCTTTCCTATTCAAGGGAAAACCAATGCAGTGCTCAAGAGGTAGCAATGGTCATACACCCAATAAAAATAGTTGTTGGATCTCGATCGTAGTGATACACATATTCATAATATTGAAGCCAAATGATACAAAGTTAATAATGATAGTGCAAATTATTTGTGGCACTACCGTTTAGGTCATATTGGTGTAAAGCGCATGAAGAAACTCTATGCTGATGGGCTTTTGGAATCACTTGATTATGAATCTGTCGGCGTTCTGGGAACGGGGGTCCCCAGACTTCCCTGCCTGCGGCCCACGGCGTAGCTAAGCCAGCAGGCCGTACGGCCCATCTTCATCAACAAGGCATTCGAGACCCTCGCGAGGGGCCAAGCCTCGCGAGGTGGACGACGCAAGACCTCCTCAGGAGTGGCCTAGTCAGGCAGGCTCACGAGCAGCATAGATATCAAGGCGGGGCAAACCTCACGAGGCTCTCGTGACGTGAGCCATGACGATCGGCACCAGGCGGGCGCTAGCGCACGCAGCGTCCTTGTTTCCTCTTTGGTGCTAAGGAGGTAGGCACAGGCGAGGAGTACCGAGGCATCAGGCAAAGGTTGCCATATCGGTGCAACATGACCAAGACCAGAAGGACGGCAAGACGAAGGTCATCGTGGAGCCCAAGACGGCGTCACCACCAGAGCTTTTCGCAGGCGAAGACCGCTTTTGTCAGGATAGCTTGTACTGGCTGTCCCCCTTCAAATTTGCCCGCCGTTGTTGGCTCCCTTCCCGCTCAATATTTGGGAAGAGGACCAGGGCCTATATAAGTAGAGCTAGCCACCACAGTAGGGAGCATCGAGCAATTCATCCAGCTCTCACCCGCTAAGTCACCAAGCACAAGAGCACCTCAACCTCAGGAGGCTGTTCTTCCCACTGTACTGTTCATCATCAGAGGCAATCCACCACCACCACACTGGAGTAGGGTATTACACCACAACGGTGGCCCGAACCAGTATAAATCTCGTGTGTTTTCTGTGTTGTGAGTTCGTCGAGTTCGTCCGCGAGATCTTAGCGAGCTAGGGCGTAGATCGGTAGGAGGGAAAGACTTCGCGCTTACCCCAGTGTTCGAACCTTAAGGGTTTGCCGGAACCCCACATCCGACATTTGGCGCGCCAGGTAGGGGTGCGCCGGAGCTCCTCTCCACCAACCTGCGCCCCGCGCCGCCGCACTTCGCCCCCATGGTAGGTGCCCCACCTTCCACCTCTGCGGCCGACATCGACAGCGGGGCGTCTGGGTACTGAGCCCTAGCCCCCGCCCTACGGCGAGTGCGGTGGCCAACCAAGTTCAAGCCAGAGATGCCGCCGCGTTACGACGGCGCGACAGACCCGACGCCATTCCTGCTGGCGTACGAGGAGGCTGTCCTTGAAGCCGGAGGCAGCAACAAGATCATGGCCAACTGGTTTCCCATGGCCCTCGCCGGCGAGCCGCGCGCCTGGCTGCTCAACCTCCCGGGATCCACGGTGGCCTCCTGGGGGGAACTCCGCGACCTCTTCACCGCTCGCTACGCGGTGCCGGCGCACCACGCAGTCGCGGCCCTGCTGGGCGGCTCTCAAGCACCGCCTTCAGACCGCCACGTCAAGCCGTTCCTCCGTCAGATCGAGGCCACCTCCAAGCGCCCGGGGGCTCCGCCGGGCTGGGCTGCGCCAGAGGCCGACCTCACCTTCGGCTCAGAAGACCACCCCGACTCCACCGCCGGCTCCGGAATGCTCCCAATGCTCTGCACGCCCACCATATGCAACGTGGTCGTTACCAAGACTCTCATCGACGGCGGTGCCAGCCTCAACTTGCTCTCCGTAGAATCCTTCAGCCTTCTTCACATGCCGCTCGAGCGGCTCAGCCTCAGCAAGCCCTTCTCGGGAGTGGGTGGTGGAGCTGCCCACTCTCTGGGGCAGATTCGCCTCCCTGTCACCTTCGGCACACGCGGCAACTACCGCACCGAGCTGGTGGACTTCGACATCGCCCGCATCGGTCTCCCGTACAATGCCATCCTCGGGTACCCAGCTCTCGCTCAGTTCATGGCGGCGACTCACCCGGCATACAACCTCATGAAGATGCCAGGGAGCAAGGGTGTCCTCACCATCAAGGGGGAAACTAAGGAGGCCGTGATGACGCTCAGGCTCGCCTTCAAGACCGCGGTAGCAGTACAGCCCGCCGACGCCGGTACCCCCGAGGCCAAGGAGGTCGCGCCTACCAAGAAGAAGCAGTTGTTCACCCAAGACAAGGCGGAAACCAAGCAGGTGCCGGTCAACGAGGATGGGTCTTCAGGAGCCACCTTTACCATAGGAGCCGGCCTTGACCCGGGACAAGAAGAAGCCTTGGTGAGGTTCTTGCGCGCGAACAAGGAGATATTCGCGTGGGAGCCCAGTCAGCTGGTAGGGGTCCTGAGGGAGGTGATCCAGCATCATCTAAAGGTATGCCCCAACATACGCCCCGTGAAGCAACGAGCAAGACGGCAGTCCACTGAGAAGCAGGCCTTCATCGTCCAAGAGACACGCAAGCTGGAGGCGGCAGGTGCCATTCGAGAATTTCGATATCCCGAATGGCTGGCGAACCCCGTCGTAGTGCCGAAGAAAGGCGGGAAGGAACGGATGTGCGTCGACTTCACCAACCTTAACAAAGCCTGCCCCCAAGATCCGTTCCCACTCCCGCGCATCGACCAGATTGTTGACTCCACCGCCGAGTGTGACCTGCTGTGCTTCCTGGATGCGTTCTCAGGGTATCATCAGATCAAGATGGCGGTGGAAGATGTGGAGAAGACAGCCTTCCTGACACCATGTGGGGTGTACTGCTACACCTGCATGCCCTTCGGGCTGCGCAACGCGGGCGCGACCTTTCAGTGGTTGATGCACATCGCCATGGGGGGGCAGCTCGGGAGAAACACAGAGGCCTACGTCGACGACATAGTGGTAAAGTCTCACGAGGCGAGGACATTGATTCAAGACTTGGAGGAGACCTTCGAGAGCCTGCGCCAAGTGAACTTGAGGCTTAACCCGGAGAAGTGTGTGTTCAGCGTCCCCTCCGGCAAGCTGCTGGGATTCCTCGTATCCCACAGAGGGATCGAGGCGAACCCAGAGAAGATCAAGGCCATCGAGGACATGAGCCCACCACAGACCCTCAAAGAGATGCAGAAGCTAGCAGGGCGGGTGACCGCGTTAGGGCGTTTCATCTCCAAACTGGGAGAGCGCGCCTTACCCTTCTTCAAGCTCATGAAGAAGAAGGGCCCATTCGAGTGGACCCCGGAGGTCGACCAGGCCTTCCAAGACCTCAAGAAATACCTTACTAGCCCTCCGGTGATGGTTGCACCACGGCCTCTCGAGCCCCTAGTACTCTACCTTGCCGCCACCCCGTACTCCGCCAGCGCGGCGCTGGTGGCGGTTCGAGAGGAGCGTCAAGCCAAGGGCGCGCTGTGCCAAGCCGGAGCTGAAGTGGCGCAGGGTCAGGAAGGCGCAGCAAAGGCATCAGCGGTGGAAGACCAAGCTCGGCAGGGCAACGTCGCAGAAGCTCCTGAGGACAGTCAAGTCTGAGGAACCCCTCCACCTCAGGATATGCCCCAATCTCCGCAGGACCCGAGCCTCGACAGTGTGCCAGCCCTCGTCGAACACCCGGTGTACTTCGTCAGCACCGTACTGCGGGACGCGAGGGCATGCTACCCCATGCCTCAGAAACTCCTGCTCGCACTCTTGGTGGCCTCATGCAAGCTGCGACACTACTTCCAGGGCCACCCCATCAAGGTCGTCTCAGCCTACCCATAGAGGGTGCTCAGGAGCCCTAACTCGGTTGGAAGGGTCGCTGAGTGGAACATCGAGCTGCAAGCATTCCAGTTGGAATTCAGCACTACCAGGGTCATCCAAGGGGCCGCGCTCGCTGATTTTGTGGCAGAATGGACGGATGCCCCAACGCTTGAAGAAGGAGAAGACCGATCCACCTCACCAGGGAGCGAGGCTCCAGACGGCTGGGTCAGTATTTCGACGGTGCCTTTGCGCACCAGGGCGCGGGGGCTGGAGCAGTGCTCATTTCGCCCACTCAGGACAAGCTTTACTACGCCGTGCAACTCTGCTTCCAGCACGGCGAGAAGGTCTCCAACAATATCACAGAATACGAAGGCCTCATAGCTGGCCTGAAGGCTGCGGCGGCTCTAGGGGGTGAAGCGCCTCACCGTCAGAGGCGACTCGCAACTCCTCGTCAACTTCTCCAACAAGGTGTATGAGCCGAAGGACGAGCATATGGAGGCCTACCTCGCGGAGGTGCGCAAGATGGAGAAACAGTTCTCGGGCCTGGAGCTGCAGCACGTGCCCCGGGGCACCAACAAGGAAGCCGACGACATCGCCGGGAGAGCATCCAAGCGGCAACCGCAAGAGCCCGGTGTCTTTGAGGAGCGGCTCTTCCAGCCATCAGCTACACCACCTCTTTCAAGCACGACTCAGCCTCGGGAGGAGCTCCCACAGCCTCCAGTCACGGGAGCCCCAGCCTGTGGCCCGACCTCAGGAGCTCGGCTGCTCTTGGCGCTCGAGCCCCAGGAGGAATGCTGGACCAAGGAATTAAAGGAGTACCTGACGCACGGGATGCTGCCGGAGAAGGAAGAGGACGCGGAGTGCATGGCCCAGCAAGCCACGGCATACTGTATCCAAGACGGCGAGTTATACAGGAAACGGCCGAATGATGTCACTCTGTGCTGCATCTCCAGTGATCAAGGAAGGGAGTTGCTGATTGACATACATGGCGGAGACTGCAGACACCACTCGTCGTCACGGACCCTCGTCGGCAAGGTGTTCTGCAGTGGATTCTACTGGCCTACAGCACTCAACGACGCAGCCGAGCTGGTGAAGTCCTGCAAAGCCTGCCAATTCCATGCCAAGCAAATCCATCAGCCTGCTCAGGGCCTCCAAACCATCCCGCTCACATGGCCGTTCGCCGTCTGGGGGCTGGACATCTTAGGCCCGTTCCCTCAGGCGCCAGGGGGCTACCGCTATCTCTACGTTGCCATCGACAAGTTCACCAAGTGGGCGGAAGTGGAAGCCGTCCGTACCATCCCGGCCGGCTCTGCTGTCAAGTTCATCAAGGGCCTCGTGAGCCGCTTCGAGGTCCCCAACCGCATCACCACAGATAATGGTTCGCAGTTTACTAGCAACCTCTTCAAAACCTAATGTGCTAACCTTGGAACACGGATCTGCTACGCTTCGGTGGCCCACCCCAGGAGTAATGGTCAGGCCGAGCGCACTAACGCGGAGGTCCTGAGGGGCCTCAAGACCAGGACCTTCAAGAAGAAGCTGGAGGCCTGCGGCAGGGGCTGGCACGACGAGCTCCAGTCCGTGCTGTGGTCCATCCGCACCACCGCCACCAAGCCAACGGGCGAGACCCCATTCTTCCTCTTCTACGGAGCTGAAGCAGTCCTTCCTCATGAGGTCAAGCATCGCTCCGCACGGGTCCCGGCGTTCGACGAAACGCAGCAGGACGCCACGCGGGGCATCGATCTCGTGCTCAGGGAGGAACGTCGTCGCGAAGCTGCACTGAGGGCGGCAAGGTACCAGCAAGCGCTGCGGCGATACCACTGCCGCAACATCCGCTCCAGGACACTCGAGACGGGTCACCTAGTCCTGAGGCGGGTCCTCTCTAGGGAAGGGCTGCATAAGCTTTCACCAATGTGGGAGGGGCCGTTCAAGGTCGTCCACATCTCCAGGTCTGGCGCCGTGCGCCTGGAGACAAAAGACGGGGTACCTATCCAAAACGTCTGGAACATCCAGCACCTCCGGAAGTTCTACCCATGAAGCAAGGCCTAGAGCCTGTGAAGAAAGGCCCAGAGCCTGTGAAGAAGGCCCGGTGCCTGTGAAGAATCACCGCCCGTGAAACTCTCACGTAATAATGAGTTGGGGCTGTACACGCCCCGGAGTCTCAGGAGCGCCGGCCTCAGGCCCTGGGGCTCCCGCCCACGCCTAGTGGTAGCACTTAGCTCCGCTCTGGTGAGAAGACTTGAAGACTAGATTAGGTTCCGGACGCGGCTTTTCATTTGCTTTCCGTAGTTGGCTCGCTTTTCCTTAATCGAAGTTTGCTTTAGGCGTTCCTTGCTGATTTGACTCCCTCGCCTCTCACCGCATTTTTTCGCCTCGGGTTTGCTCATGTTCTCTCTCTCGCATACCTCACGAGGGGGCTAGGCAGGTGCCCTCGCGAGCATTTTTCTCCTCTCTGCCTTCTCGCGAGCCACCCTCGTTCGAGCCCAAAAGTTGGCGCACCTCTCCTAGTCCGTGCCCCTCGGGTACCGCGATACAAAGCACCAGGTCAGGGCCTGGGTGAACGGCAAATCTTTTAATGCACTTCCTAACGAATTTTCACAGTCCCTGAGCAATTGCAGGACGCCAAGGCAAGATGGACACGAGGAAACAAACACCTCGTGAGGAAGGGGGCGTCCTGAATATACCAGGTTAAGTTATCTTTGCGCAAAATAACGACACGGCACGGGAACAACACGCATAGTGCAATAACCGAGGAACCATAGTTCGGTACACGCCCCCTGGGCCCATACTGGTTTCATTCTTGATGCAGGAAAAGGAGTAAAACAAAAGTAGCGTTGCAGCGATCCGCGGAGGCAGGCCCCTAGCGGCACCCCGAGCCTAGACGGATCCTTCCTCGCGCTTCACGGAGGCGTGACGACGAGATGACCCACTGCCGCCTTTAAAGGGGGCGCGGCGGTGCGGCGGCTGGTCGTAGCCGCCACTGCTGGAGCTGTCGTCGGAGGAAGAGCCGCCGTAGCTGGACGAGACACGGTCGCCGCCAAGGGCAGGATCGCCCCCATCCTCGTCGCGACCGTCACCAAGGCCGAGCACCTCCTCACCGTCGTTCGCCTCGGGGCAGCACCCGACGCGGCGACCATCTTCCCCAAACACCCTCACATAGAGGGTCGATCCACCATCGTACTTGAAGTGGAGGGTGCACCGCCTGCCCAAGCCGCACGCGCGGGCTAACGTCTGCCAGCCGCGGGCCAGGGCTATGTTGCCCGCGGCGGAAGTCTCGACCGCAACCCAAGAGGCCTTGCTGCAGCAACCATCCGCCTGCAACCAGAGTCCGCCTGGACCAGAGGCCGGCAGTTCGCCGGTGAAGAAGCGTGGAAGTTGGAGCCAGTTGCCGGCCGGGTTCTCCGACCAGACGAACTCCAGCGACACCTCCGCCGTGTGGAAGCGCGGACGTGGGGGCCGCGCCACCATAGCACGCCTCCCCTCGTCAACTGGACCGCCATGGCTGGGACGACCCCCTCCGCATGCTGCGGCGCCGCTACGACAGTGGGCCACGGCGAGCTTGCGCGGACGGCCGCGTCCGCGCTGGGGCGCTGGGGAGCTGGGTCCCTCGCGAGGGGCCTTCCCTTCTCGGCGGCAGAAAACTTCCTTCATGGCGACATTGGTGGCATAGCAAGCAATGGAGCGAGGAGGAAGAAGCAAGCGAGCAAGGAAGAGATGGGCGACGGGGGCTCCGCCCCCTCCCCATTTATAGCAAGAGGAGGCCAACCGGCGCCTCCCACGATCGCAGGTAATGATGGTTTTCCTTGCATGTCGCAGGGACTTGTCAAGTCGAGCAGTTGCCGAGGCAGCGTGGGGAAGCGGAGACGCCCACGTCCAATCAACCGCCACGCGTCAACCGAGGCCGTAGGCTTTTGGGGCCCGCGGTGCTCCGTACTTAACCCTTGGCTTCGCCGCGAAGCCAAGCCCGAGCGCACCTTGGGCCCGGGGGCTACTGTCGGCGTTCTAGGAACGGGGGTCCCCAGACTTGCCTGCCTGCGGCCCACGGCGTGGCTAAGCCAGCAGGCCGTACGGCCCATCTTCATCAATAAGGCAGTCGAGACCCTCGCGAGGGGCCAAGCCTTGCGAGGCGGACGACGCAAGACCTCCTCAGGAGTGGCCTAGTCAGGCAGGCTCACGAGGAGCGGAGATATCAAGGCAGGGCAAACCTCACGAGGCTCTCGTGACGTGAGCCATGACGATCAGCACCAGGTGGGTGCCGGCGCGCGCAGCGTCCTTGTTTCCTCTTTGGTGCTAAGGAGGCAGGCGCAGGCGAGGAGTACCGAGGCATCAGGCAAAGGTTGCCATATCGGTGCAACAAGACCAAGAACAGAAGGACGGCAAGACGGAGGTCATCGTGGAGCCCAAGACGGCATCACCACCAGAGCTTTTCGCAGGCGAAGACTGCTTTTGTCAGGATAGCTTGTACTGGCTGTCCCCCTTCAAATTTGCCCGCCGTTGTTGGCTCCCTTCCCGCTCAATATTTGGGAAGAGGACCAGGGCCTATATAAGTAGAGCTAGCCACCACAGTAGGGGGCATCGAGCAATTCATCCAGCTCTCACCCGCTAAGTCACCAAGCACAAGAACACCTCAACTTCAGGAGGCTGTTCTTCCCACTGTACTGTTCATCATCAGCCCAAGAGGCAATCCACCACCACCACACTGGAGTAGGGTATTACACCACAACGGTGGCCCGAACCAGTATAAATCTCATGTCTTTCTGTGTTGTGAGTTCGTCGAGTTCATCCGCGAGATCTTAGCGAGCTAGGGCGTAGATCGGTAGGAGGGAAAGACTTCGCGCGCACCCCAGTGTTCGAACCTTAAGGGTTTGCCGGAACCCCACATCCGACAGAATCATTTGATGCTTGGGAACCATGCCTCATGGGCAAGATGACTGAGACTCCATTCTCTGGAACAACGGAGCAAGCAACTGAATTGTTGGAAATAATACATACTGATGTATGTGGTCCGATAAGTGTTGAGGCTCGCGGCGGGTATCGTTATTTTCTAACCTTCACAGATGATTTGAGCAGATAAGGGTATATCTACTTGATAAAACACAAGTCTGAAACATTTGAAAAGTTCAAAGAATTTCAGAGTGAAGTGGAGAATCATCGTAACAAGAAAATAAAGCTTTCTGCGATTTGATCGCGGAGACGAATATTTGAGTTACGAGTTTGACCTTCAATTAAAACAATGTGGAATAGTTTCACAAACTCATGCCACCCGGAACACCATAGCGTAATGGTGTGTCCAAATGTCATAACCGTACTTTATTGGATATAGTGCAATCTATGATGTCTCTTACCGATTTACCACTATCGTTTTTGGGGTTATGCATTAAAGATAGCTACATTCATGTTAAATAGGGCACCATCTAAATCCGTTGAGATGACACCGTATGAACTATGGTTTTGCAAGAAACCTAAGCTGTCATTTCTTAAAGTTTGGGGCTGCGATGCTTATGTGAAAAAGCTTCAACCTGATAAGCTCGAACCCAAATCGGAGAAATGTTTTTTCACAGGATACCCAAAAGAGACTGTTGGGTACACCTTCTATCATAGATCCGAAGGCAAGATCTTTGTTGCTAAGAATGGATCCTTTCTAGAGAAGGAGTTTCTCTCGAAAGAAGTGAGTGGGAGGAAGGTAGAACTTGATGAGGTAATTGTACCTTCTCCCGAATTGGAAAGTATTTCTTCACTGAAATCAGTTCAAGTGATGCTTACACCAATTAGTGAGGAAGTTAATGATGATGATCATGAAGCTTCGGATCAAGTTACTACCGAACCTCGTAGGTCAACCAGAGTACATTCCACACCAAAGTGGTACGGTAATCCTATTCTGGAGTTCATGTTACTTGACCATGACGAACCTACGAACTATGAGGAAGCGATGATGAGCCCAGATTCCGCGAAATCGCTTGAGGCCATGAAATCTGAGATGGGATCCATGTATGAGAACAAAGTATGGACTTTGGTTGACTTGCCCGTTGATCGGCAAGCCATAGAAAATAAATGGATCTTCAAGAGGAAGACGGACGCTGATAGTAGTGTTACTATCTACAAAGCTAGACTTGTCGAAAAAGGTTTTTGACAAAGTTCAAGGTGTTGACTATGATGAGATTTTCTCACTCGTAGCGATGCTTAAGTCTGTCCGAATCATGTTAGCAAATTGCCACATTTTATGAAATCTGGCAAATGGATGTCAAAACTACATTCCTTAATGGATTTCTTAAAGAAGAGTTGTATATGATGCAACCAGAAGGTTTTGTCGATCCTAAAGGTGCTAACAAAATGTGCAAGCTCCAGCGATCCATCCATGGACTGGTGCAAAGCATCTCAGAGTTGGAATATACGCTTTGATGAGTTGATCAAAGCATATAGTTTTATACAGACTTGCGATGAAGCCTGTATTTACAAGAAAGTGAGTGGGAGCACTACAACCTTTCTGATAAGTATATGTGAATGACATATTGTTGATCGGAAATGATGTAGAATTTTCTGGAAAGCATAAAAGGAGTGTTTGAAAGGAGTTTTTCAAAGAAAGACCTCAATGAAGCTGCTTACATATTGAGCATCAAGATCTATAGAGATAGATCAAGACGCTTGATAAGTTTTTTCAATGAGTACATACCTTGACAAATTTTTGAAGTAGTTCAAAATGGAATAGTCAAAGAAGGAGTTCTTGCCTGTATTGCAAGGTGTGAAATTGAGTAAGACTCAAAGCCCGACCACGGCAGAAGATAGAAAGAGAATGAAAGTCATTCCCTATGCCTCGGCCATAGGTTCTATAAAGTATACCATGCTGTGTACCAGATCTATTGTATACCCTACAGTGAGTTTGGCAAGGGAGTACAATAGTGATCTACGAGTAGATCACTGGACAGCGGTCAAAATTATCCTTAGTGGAATAAGGATATGTTTCTCGATTATGGAGGTGACAAAAGGTTTGTCGTAAAGGGTTACGTCGATGCAAGTTTTGACACTGATCCAGATGACTCTAAGTCTCAATCTGGATACATATTGAAAGTGGGAGCAATTAGCTAGAGTAGCTCCCTACAGAGCATTGTTGACATAGAAATTTGCAAAATACATACGGATCTGAATATGGTAGACCCGTTGACTAAACTTCTCTCACAAGCAAAACATGATCACACCTTAGTACTCTTTGGGTGTTAATCACATGGTGATGTGAACTAAGATTACTGACTCTAGTAAACCCTTTGAGTGTTGGCTACATGGCAATGTGAACTATGGGTGTTAATCACATGGTGATGTGAACTATTGGTGTTAAATCACATGGCGATGTGAACTAGATTATTGACTCTAGTGCAAGTGGGAGACTGAAGGAAATATGCCCTAGAGGCAATAATAAAGTTATTATTTATTTCCTTATTTCATGATAAATGTTTATTATTCATGCTAGAATTGTATTAACCGGAAACTTAGTACATGTGTGAATACATAGACAAAACAAAGTGTCCCTAGTATGTCTCTACTTGACTAGCTCGTTTATCAAAGATGGTTATGTTTCCTAACCATAGACATGTGTTGTCATTTGATGAACCGGATCACATCATTAGGAGAATGATGTGATGGACAAGACCCATTCGTTAGCTTAGCATTATGATCGTTATAGTTTCATTGCTACTGCATTCTTCATGACTTATACATGTTCCTCCTATGAGATTATGCAACTCCCGAATTCCGAAGGAACACCTTGTGTGCTATCAAACGTCACAACGTAACTGGGTGATTATAAAGATGCTCTACAGGTGTATCCGATGGTGTTTGTTGAGTTGGCACAGATCAAGATTAGGATTTGTCACTCAGTGTATCGGAGAGGTATCTCTGGGCCCTCTCGGTAATGCACATCACTATAAGCCTTGCAAGCATTGTGACTAATGAGTTAGTTGCAGGATGATGTATTACAGAACGAGTAAAGAGACTTGCCAGTAACGAGATTGAACTAGGTATTGAGATACCGACGATCGAATCTCGGGCAACTAACATACCGATGACAAAGGGAACAACGTATGTTGTTATGCAGTTTGACCGATAAAGATCTTCGTAGAATATGTAGGAACCAATATGAGCATCCAGGTTCCGCTATTGGTTATTGACCGGAGATGAGTCTCGATCATGTCTACATAGTTCTCGAACCCGTAGGGTCCGCACGCTTAACGTTCTGTGACGATTTGTATTATGAGTTATGTGATTTAATGACCGAAGTTTGTTCGGAGTCCCGGATGAGATCGGGGACATGACGAGGAGTCTCGAAATGGTCGAGACGTAAAGATTGATATATTGGAAGGCTATATTCGGACATCGGAAAGGTTCCGAGTGATTCGGGTATTTTTTTGGAGTACCAAAGAGTTACGGGAATTCGTATTGGGCCTTAATGGGCCATACGGGAAAGGAGAGAAAGGCCTCAAGGGTGGCCGCACCCCTTCCCCATGGACTGTTCCAAATTGGACTAGGGAAAGGGGGCGCCCCTTCCTTCCTTCTCCTTCTCCCTTCCCTTTTTCCTATTCCATGTGGGAGGTGGAATCCTACTAGGACTAGGGAGTCCTAGTAGGGCTCCACACTTGGGCGCGCCCTATGAGGGCCGGCCTCCTCCTCCCTCCATCCTTTATATACGTGGCCAGGGGGCACCCCATAGACACACAATTTGATCATTGATCTCTTAGCCGTGTGCGGTGCCCCCCTCCACCATAATCCACCTCGGTCATATCGTTACAGTGCTTAGGCGAAGCCTTGCGCCGGTAGCTTCATCATCACTGTCATCACACCGTCGTGCTGACGAAGCTCTCCCTCGACACTGTGCTGGAACGTGACTTCGTGGGACGTCACCGAGCCGAACATGTGCAGATCATGGAGGTGCCGTACTTTCAGCGCTAGGATCGGTCGATCGTGAAGACGTACGACTACATCAACCGCGTTGTCATAACGCTTCCGCTTACGGTCTACGAGGGTACGTAGAGAACACTCTCCCCTCTCGTTGCTATGCAACACCATGATCTTGCGTGTGCGTAGGATTTTTTTTGAAATTACTATGTTCCCCAACACTTGCGTCGTCGAGGTCCCTCCTCCGCCGCACGCACCATCTACCGCACTCTGCGCCGAGCCAGCAGTATCGCCCACTTGCAATCCCTGTCCGCTTTTAGGATGACCCTGGCTAACCTGGCGGCTTGCTCGTATCGCATTTCCTACTTCCTCTGGCCGTCGTCAAGAGAGGCGGCAGCATGGCTGTCGACCACCAAGCCGACCATCGTGCCTTCAGCCTCGATTCCGCCATCACGAGAATCCATCCCATCATCAGCCGTTGGGGGCATGCCGGTATGTGTGGGTAACTAGCTAGGAACTGGATCAATAGCGAGTCGCCTCCGGTGGCCATTGCTGTGGTTATTTATAGCTAGCAGCTGGCTAGGGGATTGGGGATTTTACAATTCACCCATGTGGAGCACGGGAAGCATTCACTAGAGCGCGGGGAGACTAAGTGGAGCACACAACCCGAATACCGTATGCAGTGTTACGTGTTATCTATCACACATGTATTAAAATAAGGAAACGTATGTGTAACTTACTAATCATCGCACACGAGTACTCACAGACGCATCGTGTGCGATACTCCTAGCCACTGCAAGCAACTAGTTTGCATTTTTCAAAGTTTTTGTACACACAGAATTGCACACGAATTAACTGTAGTAACCGTCTGTGTTATAATTTCTCATCGAAAATAGTTCATCCGAGTGGGCTGTTTGCCGCGTATCACACACATCTTGTTTACACGAATAGTTTGTGTTCTTTTGGCTCATCGCAAACAGTTCATCTATGTGAACTGTATGCCGCATATCACACGCATCTTGTTAAGTTGAACCGTTTCTGTTGTGTTCCCTAATCGAAAACAGTTCGTCCGAGTGAACCATATGTCGTATATCACACACACCTTGATCTGGCTAACCATTTCTGCTGCATTTCCTAATACCAAACAGTTCATTGGAGCGAACTGTATGCCGTATATCGCAGACACCTTGACATGGCTGCCCGTTTCTGTTGTTCTGTCTCATTGCAAACAGTTCGTATGGATCAACCGTATGCCCCACATCGCAGACGCAACTAAAATCTGAACTGTGTTTGATGTATCCTTCATCGCAAACGTTTTGCATCTTTTTTGATGTTTTTTACATCACCGTGTGTGATTAATGCATCGCACACAGTTTCGTCAAAGGGTCTCTGATCGTAGTGTCGCGTTAGCAGCATCCTGCAGTAGTGTTATATCATTTGAAGTTTGGACTGCCTGTTTCTCTTCACATAGAAAACCATTATTTGCATAATGCTCTTTTGCTTCACTTATATTTATGAGAGAATGGTCTTTCGTAGAAAGAATTAAACTCTCATGCTTCACTTATATCTATTTAGAGAGTCAACATGAATTGGTCATTTGCATGGTTAGTCATAAAATCCTACATAAAACTTGTGGCTCACTGAATATGATATGTTTGATTCCTTGCAATAGTTTTGCGATATAGAGATGAAATATGTGGGAGATACTAGTAAATGGTTGTGGTTAGTAAGAATATTGGTGTTAAGGTTTTTGATTCCCGAAGCATGCACGTATAGTCTCTCGTTATGCTACAAAATTGGAGCATGATTTATTATTGATTGTCTTCCTTATAAGTGGCGGTCGGGGATGAGCAATGGTCTTTTCCTACCAATCTACCCCCTAGGGGAATGTGTAGTAGTACTTTGCTTCAAGGGCTAATAAAATTTTGTAATAAGTATGTGAGTTCTTTATGACTAATGTGAGTCCATGGATTATACGCACTCTTGCCTTTTCGCAATTTGCTAGCCTGTACGGTACCTTGCATTGCCCTTTCTCACCCCGAGAGTCGGTGCAAACTTTGCTGGTGCATCCAAACCCCGTGATATGATACGCTCTATCACACATAAGCCTTATTATATCTTCCTCAAAACAGCCACCATACCTACCTATTATGGCATTTCCATAACCATTCTGACATATATTGCCATGCAACTTCCACCGTTTCGTTTTCATGATTTGAGCATTCATTGTCATATTTCTTTGCATGATCGTAAGATAGCTAGCATGATATTTCCATGGCTTGTCCATTTTTTATATCCTTGCTATGTTAGATCATTGCACATCCTGGTACAACGCCCAAGGCATTCACATAGAGTCATACTTTGTTCTAGGTATCGAGTTGTAATTTTGAGTTGTAAGTAAATAGAAGTGTGATGATCATCATTATTCATTATTAGAGCATGTCCCAGTGAGGAAAGGATGATGGAGACTATGATTCCCCCAGAAGTCGGGATGAGACTCCGGACAAAAAGAAAAAAGAGACAAAAAAGTGGGGCCAAAAAGAGCCCAAGAAAAAAAAGAAAAAAAGAAGAAGAAAGGAAAAGAAAAAAGAGAGAAAAAGAGAGAAGGGGCATGCAAATACCACACTTGTGCTTCCGAGTAACACCATGTTCTTCATGTAGAGAGTCTCCTATGTAGTCACTTTCATATACTAGTGGGAATTTTTCATTATAGAGTTAGATGCACACCCACTTAGTTTTTAGTTTGAGCTTTCATACACTTATAGCTCTTAGTGCATCCATTGCATGGCAATCCCTACTCCTCGCATTGATATCAATTGATGGGCATCTCCATAGCCCGTTGATTAGCCGCGTCGATGTGAGACTTACTTACCTTTTTGTCTTCTCTATGTTTACCCCTATCATCATACTCTATTCCACCCATAGTGCTATATCCATGGCTTGCGCTCATGTATTGCATGGGGGTTGAAAAAGTTGAAGCGCGTTAAAAAGTATGAACCAATTGCTCGGCTTATCATCGGGGTTGTACATGATAAATACTTTGTGTTAAGAAGATGGAGCATGACAAGAGACTATATGATTTTGTAGGGATAGCGTTCTTTAGCATTGATATTTTGAAAGACATGATTATTTGTTGGGATGCCTGAGTATTGATGTCTTATGTCAAATTATAGACTATTGCTTTGAATCACTCATCTTAATATTCATGCTATGATTACATATATGATCAAGATTATGCTAGGTAGCATTCCACATAAAAAATTGTCCTTTTTATCATTTACCTACTCGAGGACGAGCAGGAATTAAGCTTGGGGATGCTGATACGTCTCCGTCATATCTATAATTTTTTTATTGTTTCATGCCAATATTCTACAACTTTTATATACTTTTGGCATTATTTTATATTATTATCGGGACTAACTTATTGATCCAGTGCCTAGTGCCAGTTCCTGTTTGTCGCATGTTTTTTGTTTCACAGAATATCCATATCAAACGAAGTCTAAACGCAATAAAAATTTACGGAGAATTATTTTGGAATATATGTGAGTTTTGGGAGGTGTAATCAATGCAAACGGAGGCCCACAGCCTCCACTACCCACCAGGGCGCGCCTGCCCCCCGGCGCCCAGTGGTGCCTTTTGGGCACCCCGTATGTCAGTTGCGAAAACTCTGTTTTTGCCACTCTAGTTTTTGCCAACTTTGCTTATGCCACCCTAGAATTTGACATCTCACTTTTGCCACTCTTAGCTTTTGACAATACATCACAAATGCCATTCCATGGTAAAAACGATAATTTTTCATTTCACTTTTGCCACTCTTAGCGTTTGACATGTATCACAATTGCCACTCTAAAATGTTTGCTTTTGCCACGGAATGGCAAAAGTGATATATTGTCAAAAGCTAAGAGTGGCAAAAGTGAAATGTCAAATTCTAGAGTGGCATAAGCAAAGTTGGCAAAAACTAGAGTGGCAAAAACAAATTTTTCCCTAGTCAGTTGGGGCTCTTCTTCGGGAGCAAGAAAGATAATTTATGAAAAAAAACCGTGTAAAAATTTCAGCGCAATCGAAGTTACGGATCTCCAGGAATTTAAGAAACAGTGAAGGGCCAGAAAACAGGAACACGAAACAGAAGAGAACAGAGAGATAGATCCGATCTAGGAGGGGCTCCTGCCCCTCCGTCTCCATGGAGGCCATGGACCAGAGAGGGGGCTCTCTCCCCCTCTCTCCCGGTGGCGTTGGAGTGCCGCCGGGGCAAGGATCGTGACAGCGATCTACATCAACAACCTTGCTACCGTCAACACCAACTTTCTCCCCCTCTATGCAACGGTGTAACATCTCTATTCCTGCTGTAATTCTCTACTTAAACATGGTGCTCAACACTATATATTATTATCCAATGATATGTGGTTATCCTATGATGTTTGAATAAGTCTGTGTTGTCCTATGGTTTGATTGATGATCGTAATGGTTTGAGTTGTATATTTATTTTGGCGTTGTCCTATGGTGCCCTCCGTGTCGCACAAACGTGAAGGATCCCTGCTGCAGGGTGTTGCAATACATTCATGATTCGCTTATGATGGGTGGCATGAGTGACAGAAGCACATACCCGAGTAAGGGGGTTGTTTCGTATGGGATAAAGAGGACTTGATACTTAATGCTATGGTTGGGTTTTACCTTAATGATCTTTGGTAGTTGCGGATGCTTGCTAGAGTTCCAATCATAAGTGCATATGATCCAAGTACAGAAAGTATGTTAGCTCATGCCTCTCCCTCATATAAAATTGCAATAATGATTACCGGTTTAGTTATCGATCACCTAGGGACAAATAACTTTTTTGTGTGACAAAAGCTTTCTACTAAACTACTACTTTTCTTATCTTGCAATTTATTCACAGTTTTATTCTCGCAAAGTACTTCTAGTTTTATACTTGTTCTTGGTAAAGCAAATGCTAAGTGTGCGTAGAGTTGTACCGGATAGAACTTGAGGGAATATTTGTTCTACCTTTAGCTCCTCGTTGGGTTCGACACTCTTATTTATCAAAAAAGGCTACAAACGATCCCCTATACTTGTGGGTTATCACTTGGGCGCCCTAGACGGTTGGTGGTGCTTCGGAGCTCAATCATTGTGATGTAAAGCTCCGGGCAAGCGTCGGGTGAGGGAGTCCTGGATTAGGGGGTCCTCGGATAGCCGGACTATATACTTTAGCCGGACTGTTGGACTATGAACATACAAGATTGAAGACTTTGTCCCGTGTCCGGATGGGACTCTCCTTGGCGTGGAAGGCAAGCTTGGCAATACGGATATGTAGATCTCCTCCCTTGTAACCGACTCTGTGTAACCCTAGCCCCCTCCAGTGTCTATATAAACCGGGGGGTTTAGTCCGTAGGACAACAACAATCATACCATAGGCTAGCTTCTAGGGTTTAGCCTCTACGATCTCGTGGTAGATCAACTCTTGTAATACTCATATCATCAAGATCAATCAAGCAGGAAGTAGGGTATTACCTCCATCAAGAGGGCCCGAACCTGGGTAAACATCGTGTCCCCCGCCTCCTGTTACCATCCGCCTTTGACGCACAGTTTGGGACCCCCTACCCGAGATCCGCCGGTTTTGACACTGACATTGGTGCTTTCATTGAGAGTTCCGTTGTGCCGTCACCGTAAGGCTAGATGGCTCCTTCGATCATCAGCAACGATGCGATCCAGGGTGAGGTTTTCCTCCCCGGACAGATCTTCGTATTCAGCGGCTTCGTACTGCGGGTCAACTCGCTTGGCCATCTGGAGCAGGTCGAGAGCTACGCCCCTGGCCATCAGGTCAGGTTTGGAAACTTGAACTATACTGCCGACATCCGCGGAGACTTGATATTCGATGGATTCGAGCCCATGTCAGGTGCGCCGCACAATCACGACGAGCATGACTTAGCTCTGCCGTCGGACAGTGTTCGGGAGATCACACCTGCAACTACTCCGGCCCTCAATCCGGAACAAATTGCGCCATCTGAGGACGGGTGGATAGACCCTGCCACGGAGGCCGCACACTCAGCGGCGATAGAGCCGAATACTGACTTCACCTCCCACGAGACCCGTGTTGTCGAACCGTTGGATTCGTCCTGGGCCATGGGATCCGAGCTGCCTGCGTCCGCGCCTATCGAATCCGATTGGGCACCGATCATGGAGTTTACCTCCGTGGATATCTTTCAGCACTCGCCCTTTGGCGACGAGCTAAACTCGTTGAGGTCACTCTCCCTGTCAGGAGACCCTTGGCCAAACTATGTCCGGCTAGAATGGGATGCGGACGACGAAGAAATTCGCTCCCCACCCACCACCCACTTAGTAGCCACTGTCGACGATTTAACCGACATGCTCGACTTCGGCTCCGAAGACATCGACGGTATGGACGACGATGCAGGAGACGAACAAGAACCACCGCCCACAGGGCGCTGGACTGCCACCTCATCGTATGACATATACATGGTGGACACCCCCAAAGAAGGGGATGGCGATAAGACAACGAAGGATAATCCCTCCAAGAAGCAATCCAAACACCGACGTCAGCGGCGCCGCTCTAAGTCTCGCGATAGCAAAAGCAGCGATACCGGCACAAGAGACAATAACGCTCCGGATAGTGCCGAAGACAACGATAATCTCCTCCAGCCAGACCTCGAGCGGGAGGATGAACAAGCTAGCCCTCCGGAACAGGCAGCAGACGGAGAATCGGAGGATGGAAATTACATGCCTCTCTCCGAAGACGACATGAGCCTCGGCGACGAAGAATTTATCGTGCCTGAGGATCCCGTCGAGCAGGAGCGCTTCAAGCGCCGGCTTATAGCCACAGCAAACAACCTGAAGAAAAAGCAACAACAGCTTCGAGCTGATCAAGATCTGCTAGCAGATAGACTGACTGAAGTCCTGGCGGCCGAGGAATACGAACTCGAGCGCCAAACCAAGAGTCACCCAAAGCGCAGGTTGCTACCCCAACTCGAGGAGGAAGCATTGAAACCTACATCACCAGCGTATGATGCGTCAGATCGGCCACCTCGTGGCCGAGACAGAGAGGCATATCAGCCCGAAGTCCAGCCCGCACCCCGCCGCCATTCAAACAAAAATACCAAGGCCGGGGGCAACACGCGAGACCTGCGAGACGTATTGGTAAACAAAGCAAAACAGGCAAGATCGATCTACGGATCACGGGGGTGCGCCCCAACGCGGGACGATGACCGTCACGCCAGATATACTAAAAGCAAATCCGGCCGGGCCGAATATAGCAGACAAGACTCGTATGAACTGCGTCGTGATATAACCCGGCACAGTGCCGCACACCCCCTATGCTTCACTGATGATGTAATGGATCACGAATTCACAGAGGGCTTTAAACCCGTAAACATTGAATCATATGATGGTACAACAGATCCCGTGGTATGGATCGAGGATTTCCTCCTACACATCCACATGGCTCGCGGTGATGATCTACATGCCATCAAGTACCTCCCACTAAAACTCAACCAGCTCGGCATTGGCTGAATAGCTTGCCAGTAGACTCCATTGGCAGTTGGGAAGATTTGGAAGAGGCATTCCTTGACAACTTCCAGGGCACTTATGTGCGACCACCGGATGCTGATGACTTGAGCCATATAACTCAGCAGCCAGGGGAATCGGCCAGGAAATTCTGGACCAGGTTCCTAACTAAGAAAAACCAAATTGTCAACTGTCCGGATGTAGAGGCCTTAACGGCATTTAAGCATAACATCCGTGACGAGTGGCTCGCCCGGCACCTCGGCCAGGAGAAGCCGAAGTCTATGGCAGCCCTCACGACGCTCATGACCCGCTTTTGCGCGGGCGAGGACAGCTGGCTGGCTCGCAGCAACAACACATCAAGAAATCATGGCAATTCAGATGCCAAAGATAGTAACGGCAGACCACGTCGCAACAGACACAAGCGCCGCAACAACGGTGACAGCGCCGAAGACACGGCAGTCAATGCCAGATTCAGTGGCTCTAAATCCGGTCAGCGGAAGAAGCCGTTCAAAAGAAGCAACCCGGGCCCGTCCAGTTTGGACCGCATACTTGATCGCTCGTGTCAAATTCACGGCACCCCCGATAAGCCAGCCAATCACACCAACAGGGAATGCTGGGTGTTCAAGCAGGCCGGCAAGTTGAATACCGAAAATAAGGAAAAGGGGCTGCATAGCGACGATGAGGAGGAGTCCCGGCCACCGAACACAGGAGGACAGAAGAAATTTCCTCCCCAAGTGAAAACGGTGAACATGATATATGCGACCCATATTCCCAAGAGGGAACGGAAGCGTGCACTAAGGGACGTCTATGCGATGGAGCCAGTCGCCCCAAAGTTCTACCCATGGTCTTCTTGTCCGATCACTTTCGATCGTAGGGACCACCCCACTAGTATCTGTCATGGCGGTTCTGCCGCATTAGTCCTTGATCCCATCATTGACGGATTTCACCTCACCCGAGTCCTTACGGACGGCGGCAGCAGCCTGAACCTACTTTATCAGGATACAATGCGTAAAATGGGCATAGACCCCTCAAGGATCAAACCCACTAAAACCACTTTTAAAGGTGTCATCCCAGGTGTAGAGGCCCGTTGCACGGGCTCAATCACACTGGAAGTGGTCTTCGCATCTCCGGACAACTTCCGAAGCGAGGAGTTAATCTTCGATATCGTCCCGTTCCGCAGTGGCCATCACGCACTGCTCGGACGAACCGCATTTGCCAAATTCAATGCGGTGCCGCATTATGCATACCTCAAGCTCAAAATGCCAGGACCTCGTGGGGTTATAATAGTCAATGGAAACACAGAACGCTCGCTCCGCACGGAGGAGCACACTGCGGCCCTCGCAGCAGAAGCACAAAGCAGCCTTTTAAGGCAAACCGCCAATTCGGCGACAAAGCCCCCGGACACCTTCAAGCGAGTCCGGAGTAACCAGCAACAGGATCGCCTGGCACGTTCTGTGACGCCCGGATATTCAAGATACAGTAACCCTCCGCTAATGATGCCACGTCACCACGATTACTGTTGTTAATCTTGCGATGATTCAAATCTCGTTCAAAATTTCAAATTTAAAATCAAGTCAAACAATTAAAGTTTTCAGAAGTCAAAAATAAAATGTTCTAAATGTGACAAATAATTCTTAAATAATATTGGTGGAGAAACCACATTTTTATAAGATAGTTAAATGCACTCAGGTAATTAAAACAACAGCTAAAACATTAATAAAATGCCTTTTATAAATTATATCATATTAAGACATCTTAATTAGGGGTCAAACTTTTTGTGGCAATGGGTTTAGGGATAATACTAATTTAGAAGTTTGTTTTGTATTTCGATTAAACTAAAATACATTAAAGACTAAAATAAAACAAATAAATAAAAAAAGATAAAACAAAACAAAACAAAGAAAATAAAGAAAAGAAGAGAGACCCCCCTCGCCGGGCCTCGGCCCAGCTGGCCACTGGGCTAGCCATGTCAGCCCAGCCGGCGCCCCACTCCCCTCGATAACCCCCACT
>NC_057799.1:337575869-337583804 GCF_018294505.1 Triticum aestivum
TGGATCTAGCCCGTCGCCCCCCTGCCATCGTCGTTGCCTCTTCGTCCTCCTCCACGACCGGCCTCCCCAAGCCACGCTGTGCCCCGACGCCCGCCGTCGCCAACCCCGCCTCCGCCGCGGCCACCTCGTCACCACGTCGCCGTCGTATCCGACTCCTCCCCGAGCACGCCTCGCTCAACTACAGGGCTCAGTGAGCCCCCTTTCCCTTCCCCTCTTCCTCCCTAGCGGATCCGCCGCCATGCCCGCACGCGCGCGCTCATCCTCCCCGGTACCTCGCCGCACCCCCCCCCCGGTGCTACCTGCGCCCACACGCGCCCATCTGCGCCGTCCTGCGCCCACCACGGCCATCGCGCACACTCGTCGCCGCTCGTGCTGCTCCCGCTCCACGCCTCGCCGCACTGGCCGTGCCCCAGGCGCGCCCTCGACCCCGGCCTCCCGCACCTCTCACCAGCACAGACCCCCGCTCGCGCGACCACGCCTCACCCCGTCCAGCCGTCACCCTTGCTCCCCGTGCCAAACCCCACCGCCGGCCTGCTGCTGCATCGCCTCGCCTCCCCCCCGCTGCTCGCCGTGTCGCCCCGCTCCGGCCACTGTCGCCGGCGTCGGGCCACGCGCCGGCCCACTTCACCCACTGGCCGCTGCCCGGGTCTGCCCCGTCCTGCAACGCCCGTCAGGGCGCCCGCAACCGCGCCAAGCGCCCGCTTCCCCTCTGCCCGTTAAGGCCTTGGGCCACTGGACAACGAGGCCCAGCCCCTGGAATGTTTTAATAAAAAAGGAATTAAAATATATAATAATAAAAATAATATATTAATTAATTAATTTAATTAACTTAATAAATTATATTAAATTAACCTAATTAACTAGTGTTAATTAATTAAACAGCAATTAGATTAGTTAAACCCTAATTAGATTAAACACTCCATGACAGCTGGGACCCACACATCAGTTTAACCAGTCAACACCTGATGACGTCAGCATGCACTGTTATGGATAATGTTGAATTAAAATAATTAAATAAATCCTAAAAATGATTTAAATCTTTTAAAATTAATATAAAATAAACCGTAGCTCAGATGAAAATACTTTCTACATGAAAGTTGCTCAGAACGACGTGACGAAACCGGATACGCAGCCCGTTCGTCCGCCACACACCCCTAGCATATCGAACACGCAACTTTCCCCGTCCGGTACACCTGTCCGAAAACGCGAAACACCGGGGATACTTTCCCAGATGTTTCCCCCCTTCGCCGGTATCACCTCTTACCGTGTTAGGACACACCTAACACCGTTGTTTGCTTTGTCATGCATTGTTATGCATCTGTTTGCATTGTATTCATTGTTTCTTCCCCCTCTTCTCTCCAGTAGACTACGAGACCGACGCCGCTGCTGGTGCCCCGACCGACTACGCTGTTGACGACCCCTCCTTCTTGCCAGAGCAACCAGGCAAGCCCCCCCCCCTTGAACACCAGATATCGCCTATTCTTCTCTATACTGCTTGCATTAGAGTAGTGTAGCATGTTACTGCTTTCCGTTAATCCTATCCTGATGCATAGCCTGTCCTTGCTACTACTGTTGTTACCTTTACCTGCAATCCTACATGCTTAGTATAGGATGCTAGTATTCCATCAGTGGCCCTACATTCTTGTCCGTCTGCTGTGCTATACTATCGGGCCGTGATCACTCGGGAGGTGATCACGGGTATATACTATATACTTTATACATGATACATGTGGTGACTAAAGTCGGGTCGGCTCGTGGAGCACCCACGAGTGATTCACGGATTGGGGGCTGAAAGGACCTTTATCCCAACGGCCCTCTGTGTGGATCTTTGTGGCGGAGCGACAGGGCAGGTTGAGACTACCTAGGTGAGAGGTGGGCCTGGCCCTGGTCGGCATTCGCGGTTACTTCAAAATAACACGCTTAACGAGATCTTGGTATTTGATCTGAGTCTGGCCACTGGCCTATACGCACTAACCAACTACGCGGGAACAGTTATGGGCACTCGACGTTGTGGTATCAGCCGAAGCCTTTGTGACGTCAGCGACTGAGCGGCGCGCGCCGGATTGGACTGGAACGCCTGCTAGGCTAGGTCTGCTTCCGGCCGCGTACGCAACGTGCAGGTGTGCAATGGGCGATGGGCCCAGACCCCTGCGTGCATAGGATTTAGACCGGCGTGCTGACCTCTCTGTTGTGCCTAGGTGGGGCTGCGACGTGTTGATCTTCCGCGGCCGAGCATGACCCAGGAAAGTGTGTCCGGCCAAATGGGATCGAGCGTGTTGGGTTATGTGGTGCACCCCTGCAGGGAAGTTTATCTATTCGAATAGTCGTGATCTTCGGTAACAGGACGACTTGGAGTTGTACCTTGACCTTATGACAACTAGAACCGGATACTTAATAAAACACACCCTTCCAAGTGCCAGATACAACCCGGTGATCGCTCTTTAACAGTGCGACGAGGAGGGGATCGCCTGGTAGGATTATGCTATGCGATGCTACTTGGTGAACTTACCATCTACTCTCTCCTACATGCTGCAAGATGGAGGTGGCTAGAAGCGTAGTATTCGACAGGATTAGCTATCCCCCTCTGATTCTGGCATTCTGCAGTTCAGTCCACCGATATGGCCCTTTACACATATACCCATGCATATGTAGTGTAGCTCCTTGCTTGCGAGTACTTTGGATGAGTACTCACGGTTGCTTTTCTTCCTCTTTTCCCCCTTTCCCTTCTACCTGGTTGTCGCAACCAGATGCCGGAGCACAGGAGCCAGACGCCACCGCCGACGACGACTCCTATTACACCGGAGGTGCCTACTACTACGTGCAGGCCGCTGACGACGACCAGGAGTAGTTTAGGAGAATCCCAGGCAGGAGGCCTGCGCCTCTTTCGATCTGTATCCCAGTTTGTGCTAGTCTTCTTAAGGCAAACTTGTTTAACTTATGTCTGTACTCAGATATTGTTGCTTCCGCTGACTCGTCTATGATCGAGCACTTGTATTCAAGCCCTCGAGGCCCCTGGCTTGTATTATGATGCTTGTATGACTTATTTTATTTTTAGAGTTATGTTGTGATATCTTCCCGTGAGTCCCTGATCTTGATTGTACACGTTTGCGTGTATGATTAGTGTACGATTGAATCGGGGGCGTCACAAGTTGGTATCAGATCCGACTGCCTGTAGGAATCCCCCTTCCACACTCCTTGGCCGAAGTCGAGTCTAGACATTACAAAACTTTTACTAACATGGTTTCGTGCCTTACGGGCCCACGTCGCCATTGGGTAGTACTAGGATCTTTTACTCCTCGATCTTTACTCTGGGACTATAATCTCTCCCCTATTCGGGTTAAATGATTTTGCTAAAAAGACTAACTTTAGGTTCTCGAAAGACTTTCTGCCGGAGAGCCCCTCACTCCAGATGATCGCTTGCTGCACCAGAAGATTTCGAAGATACTCTCCGAGGTTTTCCCGAGACCCTTGTGCCCACCGACTTTACAATCCCCTACCACTGATATACCCTTATGGATAACTACCTACAATTGTCGTTCATACCTTCATCCTCAGTTGCTCTTGTTATTACAAGAGGCCCTAAATTGCTCTTCGTTGATCCAAAAATCCTTTAAGCTTACTGCCTTGCAGTTCTTTACCACATGAATACCCCTATTAAAAATTCCTCGCACTTATTGAGTATCTGTTCATCCCCAGTTGTTCGTATGCTTCATAAGATACTCTGAAATACTATCCGACCTTCTGAGCATCCTCTTCAAACTATTGCTCTGCAAATACTTGTATGCTTACGTTATGGATGCTCCCATATCACTAGCAATATTCACTAGTATCTTTTGACACCGTCATTTTGATCCTATTGATTCAACATGTGTGCGAATGCACACAATCATCTATCAACCCTTCTAAATTAACTTTCCAGCTCAGACGTCATTTTGAACATGAGCTGGTTCTCGACCAAACTATGTGTCGTCAATTGTGCCTCTGGTCTATCCAACTTATCCATCCTTGATCAGAGCTTCTGCTTCTGATCCTTTGTTTTGGAAATCATAATTCCTTTGTTATCTAAGCGTCGAATTATTCAGATGTTCTATAATATGATGCCCGTGCATTCTTTCTTCCTCTAATTGAGTACCGATACTCACATCAGCTCCGTTGTGGATCGCCTGATCCATTGTTGGATTTCATCCGACATCTTCCTTCATATTCAATAACCTTGTGAGCCTTTCCACGGGTATATAATGCCTTTGGTAAATTGTATCCTTTGCTTTGTCAACCATGCTCTACTTTCGAGCTGGTGATAATTACTCCTGAAGTTTGTGGTAAATGTTCCTAAGAGGCCCCGATGGGTTGGACATATGCCTTTTTCTAATATGTGTGAAGCCGGAAACTACTACGGGTCATACTCTACTGGTGTTATGATAGATAAAATTTCAACACCACAACTTCGTTGGAGGCGAGAAGTGAATGAAAGGTTATGCATTAAAGAAGTGGGAGTCGACCTTGAACTTTGTGTTCATGCCCATGGACACGATGTAGATCCTATCATAGAAGCTTCTTGTAATAATAACTATTTCCTTGATATGAAATCATCTCGTACCTATGTATTGATCATTTGCAATCGTGATCCCGACCACATTTTCTCCTAGATTCCATTTCTCAGACAAGTTAAAGCACTTCTCTTTTGTTGATCAATACATCTCCGCAACCTCTATTTTTGATCTTCCTCGAGTATTAACCTCTCGTATCTCGAGAACTGTGTTGCTTCCTGCGAGTCTTCATCTAGTATTGCTTCTCACCGATCTGGGATCCCCCCTAGGTTCTGAGTTATTAGTCACTCGAGAACACCGATAAGTGAATCGATTCCTCACTCCGATTCAATAACTCTAAGTAATTCTTGTTGCTTACGAGTTTAATAACCTTCAAGTCATTCCTAGCCTTATCGGCTATATCATTATCGTGCAAACTTTTAACTGTGCTACCTGGTCCTTCTTTCCGGAGCACAACTTTCGACGATGAGCTAAGCTTTTGTCGATCTTCCTTGTCTTATCGTTTCACCTCGAACGGCAAGCTTGATTTCTAGTTGGTGTTGTATCCGTAGTTCCAATAATCTTTTGCTGCATCAGTCCTTCTGCTTGAGCAGTCGCTATTCGATTGCTTCTTTGTGGAGCCTCTCGACAAAATTGTCGTGATCATCATCAACATTTTGAGCTCTTCCAGGATATCAATCAAATTCACGATGGGAAATACCATCCTTGCCCCTCGATGATTGTGTTATCATCGACAACATTCTTGCCTTCCCCCAACACAAACTTATACATGCTATGGATGCAACTTGCAATCCATGCTCGTATTATGTTCTACCTTGAAGTATTACCATCTTTTATGTCAAGAATGTTGTTAGAGTTTCACCACCTCTTAAGAAATTCTTGATATAGTAATACTTATCGCCATCTCCATTCATTTCTTGGTCTCCGTGTTGTTTCTAACCGGAATATCGACAAATGGACAGTGAGGTGTAAAATTCAAAACTTCTAGCAACCCTATTACTTGTAAGTTAATGAATGATAGTTTCATTCTTTGTGTATTGGTTATTGAATCACCATTCTAAACATTGATCATGCTACCCATCCCATATTTCGGGTGCACCTTCCAACCAATGTTTAATTGTGTATGTTTTCCTAGAGCATACATCATTATATCATTTGATCTGACAAATGATATCTCCGTGTTCACGCAATTGTGGAAATCCCTCTTTTTGGAAGCCTCGATGAATTATCGTTGAGTTCATCAGCCACCTCCTCATCCTCTCCTTGGTTTAATGATGAACTCCTGTTCCGGAACTCGCTTCCATAGTTCATCTCCCGAGAATGTTACAATATTATCTCGTTTAATTTGCGTTGCTCCTTTTCTTCTTAGGCTTCCTAAATCTGAGGTATCATGACACCAATCAGATCGGAATCTCGGTCGGATATGATGGTTGGAACATATTCCCAAGAGTTATAACATTGGTCTTTGACCCGATAAGGTGAAGTCATTCCTAGCACACCTAGCCAGAGGACCTAATGTTATAGTTTTCCTTTTTAGCAAGCTTATCTATTCTTCCATGAGAAATGGTAAGACTTATTCTACAAGTTGTTCCTGATGAATCCTTCATGTATCCAAAGTCTGACCTTTGCTGGAAGACCATGTCAATGCTATCTCAAAGCATGTCTGTGGTACTCCGATTTTCAACATGAACACTTATCCTAATGCTAATTGTTTCTTGCTCAATTATCCAAACACCTTTGTATGGGTAATGTCATGTAAATTTCTCTCCCCCTACCAAGGGGGTTTTCTACATTATATCCTGTCACGGATATCATATTCTGTTTGTCCTTGGGAAGGAAATACCCCTGAAATATGTGTTTTAACACATTTTCCTTTACATTGTTCTGTTTAATCTGATAATCATATTTTCCTTTCCATTGTTTGGTTTAACCTTTCTTGTGATCTATATGATCTAAGCAGTAATATTCTCCTACTTATGTAAACACCTCGTTGTACAATTCTGTCAGCAAGACCCTGTTACTATTGTTGATGACATTCTGGTAGCCACCGATGGACGAGAACTTTGCCTATTGGTCCGCCTCGTTCAACGAGCAGGAAAATGGTTCTCTTCGTCCCTCGCCCTTGGTACCAGCAATGCTGTCAACATAAACTGACTGGTTATTCTCTGACATGCCTTGCTTACATGATCGTGCAAGACGTCACCCCTCTTCCTACTATTAGCCCACATGGTGGGCCCATAACCCACAGTTCCACAGGATCGAAACCTGACTCTCCTGTACACCCCCTTTTCGCAAGGTTGTTCCTCGTGCGTGGCCTCGTATGTAATTCACGGACCACCTTCCTAGTGATCTATTTTGGTAACACACACAATACTTATTCCCGAATGCTTTGAGCCCCTTTCACGCCCTGTTTCAGGCATCGGAAGGTTGCCTGCTCGCTCGAAACTTCCCATGAAACCTCATTACTTTGCTCTCGATATTTTCTTAAGTTTCAATTAGAGAGTTACTTTCTACCACCTTCCCCGATGTTATCGACCAGATAGTCAACCTTGTAGAGGTTCGTTCTCCCGGAATACCCCCCTTATTCTTTCGTAAGTACGATGGAACCCCCGAAGAAAGCATGCCGACTTCATCTTGATGACTTGAAGTAGAAAAATGAAGACATCAATATAATGGATCGACCACTTCGAGAAGATCAACCAAGACCGAGAAGATTCATTAGAATTTCATAACCAGACCTTTCCCCCGTTTTCCACCTCTTAAATCTCGGGACGAGATTTCTTGTGGTGGAGGAGAATTGTGACGCCCGGATATTCAAGATACAGCAACCCTCCGCTAATGATGCCACGTCACCATGATTACTGTTGTTAATCTTGCGATGATTCAAATCCCGTTCAAAATTTCAAATTTAAAATCAAGTCAAACAGTTAAAGTTTTCAAAAGTCAAAAATAAAATGTTCTAAATGTGACAAATAATTCTTAAATAATATTGGTGGAGAAACCACATTTTTATAAGATAGTTAAATGCACTCAGGTAATTAAAACAACAGCTAAACATTAATAAAATGCCTTTTATAAATTATATCATATTAAGACATCTTAACTAGGGGTCAAACTTTTTGTGGCAGTGGGTTTAGGGATAATACTAATTTAGAAGATTGTTTTGTATTTCAATTAAACTAAAATACATTAAAGACTAAAAGAAAACAAATAAATAAATAAAAGATAAAAGAAAAGAAAACAAAGAAAATAAAGAAAAGAAGAGAGACCCCCCTCGCCGGGACTCGGCCCAGCTGGCCACTCGGCTAGCCATGCCAGCCCAGCCGGCGCCCCACTCCCCTCGATAACCCCCACTACCGAAACCCTAACCCCATCCACACCACTTTGC
>NC_057799.1:337584477-337598903 GCF_018294505.1 Triticum aestivum
GCCGGCGTCGGGCCACGCGCCGGCCCACTTCACCCGCTGGCCGCTGCCCGGGTCTGCCCCGTCTTGCAACGCCTGTCAGGGCGCCCGTAACCGCGCCAAGCGCCCGCTTCCCCTCTGCCCGTTAAGGCCTTGGGCCACTGGACAACGGGGCCCAACCCTTGGAATGTTTTAATAAAAAAGGAATTAAAATATATAATAATAAAAATAATATATTAATTAATTAATTTAATTAACTTAATAAATTATATTAAATTAACCTAATTAACTAGTGTTAATTAATTAAACAGTAATTAGATTTGTTAAACCCTAATTAGATTAAACAGTCTATGACAGCTGGGACCCACACGTCAGTTTGACCAGTCAACACCTCTGTTGACTACTGACGTCATGATGACGTCAGCATGCACTGTTCTGGATAATGTTGAATTAAAATAATTAAATAAATCCTAAAAATGATTTAAATATTTTAAAATTAATATAAAATAAACCGTAGCTCGGATGAAAATACTTTCTACATGAAAGTTGCTCAGGACGACGAGACGAATCCGGATACGCAGCCCGTTCGTCCGCCACACACCCCTAGCATATCGAACACGCAACTTTCCCCCTCCAGTACACCTGTCCGAAAACGCGAAACACCGGGGATACTTTCCCGGATGTTTCCCCCCTTCGCCGGTATCACTTCTTACCGTGTTAGGACATACCTAACACCGTTGTTTGCTTTTTCATGCATTGTTATGCATATGCTTGCATTGTATTCATTGTTTCTTCCCCCTCTTCTCTGCGGTAGACTACGAGACCGACGCCGCTGCTGGTGCCCCGACCGACTACGCTGTTGACGACCCCTCCTTCTTGCCAGAGCAACCAGGCAAGCCCCCCCCCCCTTGAACACCAGATATCGCCTATTCTTCTCTATACTGCTTGCATTAGAGTAGTGTAGCATGTTACTGCTTTCCGTTAATCCTATCCTGATGCATAGCCTGTCCTTGCTACTACTGTTGTTACCTTTACCTGCAATCCTACATGCTTAGTATAGGATGCTAGTATTCCATCAGTGGCCCTACATTCTTGTCCGTCTGTTGTGCTATACTATCGGGCCGTGATCACTCGGGAGGTGATCACGGGTATATACTATATACTTTATACATGATACATGTGGTGACTAAAGTCGGGTCGGCTCGTGGAGCACCCGCGAGTGATTCACGGATAGGGGGCTGAAAGGACCTTTGTCCCAACGGCCCTCTGTGTGGATCTTTGTGGCGGAGCGACATGGCAGGTTGAGACTACCTAGGTGAGAGGTGGGCCTGGCCCTGGTCGGCGTTCGCGGTTACTTCAAAATAACACGCTTAACGAGATCTTGGTATTTGATCTGAGTCTGGCCACTTTCCTATACGCACTAACCAACTACGCGGGAACAGTTATGGGCACTCGATGTCGTGGTATCAGCCGAAGCCTTCGTGACATCAGCAACTGAGCAGCGCACGCCGGATTGGACTGGAACGCCTGCTAGGCTAGGTCTGCTTCCGGCCGCGTACGCAACGTGCAGGTGTGCAATGGGCGATGGGCCCAGACCCCTGCGCGCATAGGATTTAGACCGGCGTGCTGACCTCTCTGTTGTGCCTAGGTGGGGCTGCGACGTGTTGATCTTCCGCGACCGGGCATGACCCAGGAAAGTGTGTCCGGCCAAATGGGATCGAGCGTGTTGGGTTATGTGGTGCACCCCTGCGGGGAAGTTTATCTATTCGAATAGCCGTGATCTTCGGTAACAGGACGACTTGGAGTTGTACCTTGACCTTATGACAACTAGAACCAGATACTTAATAAAACACACCCTTCCAAGTGCCAGATACAACCCGGTGATTGCTCTCTAACAGGGCGACGAGGAGGGGATCGCCGGGTAGGATTATGCTATGCGATGCTACTTGGTGAACTTACCATCTACTCTCTCCTACATGCTGCAAGATGGAGGTGGCCAGAAGCGTAGTCTTCGACAGGATTAGCTATCCCCCTCTGATTCTGGCATTCTCCAATTCAGTCCACCGATATGGGCCTTTACACATATACCCATGCATACGTAGTGTAGCACCTTTGTTGCGAGTACTTTGGATGAGTACTCACGGTTGCTTTTCTTCCTCTTTTCCCCCTTTCCCTTTTACCTGGTTGTCGCAACCAGATGCCGGAGCGCAGGAGCCAGACGCCACCGCCGCCGACGACTCCTATTACACCAAAGGTGCCTACTACTACGTGCAGGCCGCTGACGACGACCAGGAGTAGTTTAGGAGAATCCCAGGCATGAGTCCTGCGCCTCTTTCGATCTGTATCCCAGTTTGTGCTAGCCTTCTTAAGGCAAACTTGTTTAACTTATGTCTGTACTCAGATATTGTTGCTTCCGCTGACTCGTCTATGATCGAGCACTTGTATTCGAGCCCTCGAGGCCCCTGGCTTGTATTATGATGCTTGTATGACTTATTTTATTTTTAGAGTTGTGTTGTGATATCTTCCCATGAGTCCCTGATCTTGATCATACACGTTTGCGTGTATGATTAGTGTACGATTGAATCGGGGGCGTCACAAGTTGGTATCAGAGCCGACTGCCTGTAGGAATCCCCCTTCCACACTCCTTGGCCGAAGTCGAGTCTAGACATTACAAAACTTTTACTAACATGGTTGTGTGCCTTACGGGCCCACGTCGCCATTCGGTAGTACTATGATCTTTTACTCCTCGATCTTTACTCTGGGACTCTAATCTCTCCCCTATTCGGGTTAAATGATTTTGCTAAAAAGACTAACTTTAGGTTCTCGAAAGACTTTCTGCCGGAGAGCCCCTCACTCCAGATGATCGCTTGCTGCACCAGAAGTTTTCGAAGATACTCTTCGAGGTTTTCCCGAGACCCTTGTGCCCATCGACTTTACAATCCCCTACCACCGATATACCTTTATGGATAACTACCTACAATTGTCGTTCATACCTTCATCCTCAGTTGCTCTTGTTATTACAAGATGCCCTAAATTGCTCTTCGTTATTCCGAAAATCCTTTAAGCTTACTGCCTTGCAGTTCTTTACCACATGAATACCCCTATTAAAAATTCCTCGCACTTATTGAGTATCTGTTCATCCCCAGTTGTTCGTATGCTTCATAAGATACTGTAAAATACTATCCGACCTTCTGAGCATCTTCTTCAAACTATTGCTCTGCAAATACTTGTATGCTTACATTATGGATGCTCCCATATCACTAGCAATATTCACTAGTATCTTTTGACACCGTCATTTTGATCCTATTGATTCAACATGTGTGCGAATGCACACAATCATCTATCAACCCTTCTAAATTATCTTTCCGGCTCAGACGTCATTTTGAACATGAGCTGGTTCTCGACCAAACTATTTGTCGTCAATTGTGCCTCTGGTCTATCCAACTTATCCATCCTTGAACAGAGTGTCTGCTTCTGATCCTTTGTTTTGGAAATCATAATTCCTTTGTTATCTAAGCATCGAATTATTCAGATGTTCTATAATATGATGCCCGTGCATTCTTTCTTCCTCTGATTGAGTACCGATACTCACATCGGCTCTGTTGTGGATCGCCCGATCCATTGTTGGATTTCATCCGACATCGTCCTTCATATTCAATAACCTTGTGAGCCTTTCCACGGGTATATAATGCCTTTGGTAAATTGTATCCTCTGCTTTGTCAACCATGCTCTACTTTCGAGCTGGTGATAATTACTCCTGAAGTTTGTGGTATATGTTCCTAAGAGGCCCCGATGGGTTGGACATATGCCTTTTTCTAATCTGTGTGAACCCGGAAACTACTACGGGTCATACTCTACTGGTGTTATGATAGATAAAATTTCAACACCACAACTTCGTTGGAGGCCAGAAGTGAATGAAAGGTTATGCATTAAAGAAGTGGGAGTCGACCTTGAACTTTGTGTTCATGCCCATGGACACGATGTAGATCCTATCATAGAAGCTTCTTGTAATAATACCTAGTTCCTTGATATGAAATCATCTCGTACCTATGTATTGATCATTTGCAATCGTGATCCCGACCACATTTTCTCCTTGATTCCATTTCTCAGACAAGTTAAAGCACTTGTCTTTTGTTGATCGATATATCTCCGCAACCTCTATTTTTTATCTTCCTCGAGTATTAACCTCTGGTATCTCGAGAACTGTGTTGCTTCCTGCGAGTCTTCATCTAGTATTGCTTCTCACCGATCTCGGATCCCCCCTAGGTTCTGAGTTATTAGTCACTCGAGAACACCGATAAGTGAATCGATTCCTCACTCCGATTCAATAACTCTAAGTAATTCTTGTTGCTTATGAGTTTAATAATCCTTCAAGTCATTCCTAGCCTTATCGGCTATATCATTATCGTGCAAACTTTTAACTGTGCTACCTGGTCCTTCTTTCCGGAGCACAACTTTCGACGATGAGCTAAGCTTGTGTCGATCTTCCTTGTCTTATCGTTTCACCTCGAACGGCAAGCTTGATTCCTAGTTGGTGTTGTATCCGTAGTTCCAATAATCTTTTGCTGCATCAGTCCTTCTGCTTGAGTAGTCGTTGTTCGATTGCTTCTTTGTGGAGCCTCTCGACAAAATTGTCGTGATCATCATCAACATTTTGAGCTCTTCCAGGATATCAATCAAATTCATGATGGGAAATACCATCCTTGCCCCTCGATGATTGTGTTATCATCGACAACATTCTTGCCTTCCCCCAACACAAACTTATACATGCTATGGATGCAACTTGCAATCCATGCTCGTATTATGTTCTACCTTGAAGTATTACCATCTTTTATGTCAAGAATGTTGTTAGAGTTTCACCACCTCTTAAGAAATTCTTGATATAGTAATACTTATCACCATCTCCATTCATTTCTTGTTCTCCGTGTTGGTTCTAACCGGAATATCGACAAATGGACTATGAGGTGTAAAATTCAAAACTTCTAGCAACCCTATTACTTGTAAGTTAATGAATGATAGTTTCATTCTTTGTGTATTGGTTATTGAATCACCATTCTAAACATTGATCATGCTACCCATCCCATATTTCGGGTGCACCTTCCAACCAATGTTTAATTGTGTATGTTTTCCTAGAGCATACATCATTATATCATTTGATCTGACAAATGATATCTCCGTGTTCACGCAATTGTGGAAATCCCTCTTTTTGGAAGCCTCGATGAATTATCGTTGAGTTCATCAGCCACCTCCTCATCCTCTCCTTGGTTTAATGATGAACTCCTGTTCCGGAACTCGCTTCCATAGTTCATTTCCCGAGAATGTTACAATATCATCTCGTTTAATTTGCGATGCTCCTTTTCTTCTTAGGCTTCCTAAGTCTGAGGTATCCTGACACCAATCAGATCGGAATCTCGGTCAGATATGATGGTTGGAACATATTCCCAAGAGTTATAACATTGGTCTTTGACCCGATAAGGTGAAGTCATGCCTAGCACACCTGGCCGGAGGACCTAATGTTATAGTTTTCCTTTTTAGCAAGCTTATCTATTCTTGCATGAGAAATGGTAAAACTTATTCTACAAGTTGTTCCTGATGAATCCTTCATGTATCCAAAGTCTGACCTTTGCTGGAAGACCATGTCAATGCTATCTCGAAGCATGTCTGTGGTACTCCGATTTTCAACAAGAACACTTATCCCAATGCTAATTGTTTCTTGCTCAATTATCCAAACACCGTTGTATGGGTAATGTCATGAAAATTTCTCTCCCCCTACCTAGAGGGTTTTCTACATTATATCCTGTCACGGATATCATACTATGTTTGTCCTTGGGAAGGAAATACCCCTGAAATATGTGTTTTAACACATTTTCCTTTTCATTGTTCTGTTTAATCTGATAATCATATTTTCCTTTCCATTGTTTGGTTTAACCTTTCTTGTGATCTACATAATTACGCACTAAAAATACCATGGGCATAGGTGGGGGCACGACCAGGACACGCCCCACAATGCGGCTCAACCGCCCCAGGGGCTGTATACCTTTATAATTTTCTCTCTTTCAGGACCTTACTCTCTGGAAGCCCTTTTCGGCAGTCTGATTGCTGGACGCATTACGGGAAGGAAATACCAAGGAGGCAAGAAGCTAAGACGTACAAGGGAATCCCCAGGTGGTCTCTGATAACTATCGACATACCTGTTTTAAATACCCATACGCAGCTTGCCCTTGGATAGGACATGTCAAATAGTCCTATTTTTTTGCTTATTGCACTATTTGTAACCATACGCTTCGACGTATTATTTAATAACAATGCATAGCGTTAGTCTATTATTGCATTACACTTTTTTCCCTTGTCTGCTTATTTATGACAAATTACACCCGTACATTCTGGTACGACCAGTACGCCAGGGGCTTCAGTATACCCCATAAATACGGCGTGAGAAGTCCGAACACTTTCGACAGTGCGGCACCCCGAACTTATAGCACTATATGCATCAGCTCCGAATCATGTCTTGGGTCAATAGTTGGGTTTGCCCGGCTCCCATGTTTTGGTACCTTACGTTCCGCAATATCGGCTAAGGTAGCACTGGGAGAACCACTGCGATTGTGTCCCGGTTCTTCTGGACGAGCACCTCAGTAGAGAAAGCCGAAAACTGACTGTCATGATAAGGCGAGAGCTGGTCGCTGTTCGAGAGGTCTCAAGTCCTTAAAGACTTTTTCCGCTTCGGGTGAGGAGTCGGCCTAGCCCGACTTAGGCGTATATAGCGCCCCAAATTCGGTCTTCCGAATACTAGGGGCTTCACCAAAATTTAAAATCGTAGACTTCTATGGCTAAGTGAGAGTGATAAAGCCTTATAGTCCGATTGCCTGGTTCGTTGTGCTGAACACCTCCTTCGAAGGACCCAAAATTGGGATAAAGAGTGCTCAGGTTTATCCCGAACACCTCAGTACTAGTTACATGGGGGCAGAAGCCGACGACTGGCCAACTCTTAGATTTTATAAACGGCCGCACAGAAGGTAATATTTTAAATTCACAAGCGTTGCATAGCGCAAATGAACTCGTTTCACATTACAGGATCACATGAGTACATTTATTCAAATATTACATCCTTAGCACATTCCTCCGCCACAAGGCAAGCACCCTTCAGGACACTGTCATAATACATTTCAGGGTGGCGATGCTCCTTGCCTTCCGGCGGCCCCTCCTTCACCAGCTTTGCGGCGTCCAGCTTCGCCCAGTGCACCTTAGCCCGGGCAAAAGCCCTGCGCGCACCCTCAATGCAGACGGACTGCTTTATGACTTCAAGCCGTGGGCAGGCATTCACAAGCCGCCTCACCAGACCGAAGTAGCTATCAGGAAGGGGCTCGCCAGGCCACATCCGGACTATAAGACCCTTCATGGCCTGTTCGGACGCCTTGTGGAGCTCGACCAATTGCTTCAGCTGGTCGCTCAAGGGCATTGGGTGTTCGGTCCCAGTATACTGAGACCAGAACAACTTCTCCATCGAGCTCCCCTCCTCAGCCCGGTAGAACTCCGCGACATCCGACACACTGCGGGGTAGATCTGCGAACGGTCCTGGAGAGCTCCGAACTCGGGTAAGTAAAAAGAAAGTTTCCTTCACATGCTTGCTTTGCATAATGAATGCCTTACCCGCCGCTATCTTCTTAACCGCCTCAACTTCCCGGAGGGCCTTTTGGGCTTCGGCCTTGGCATGTTGTGCGCTTTCGAGGGCCTTCGCAAGCTCGGACCCTTGCGTCTTAGAGTCAAGCTCCAAGGACTCGTGTTTTTTGGCGAGAGCCTGAAGCTCTTGCTGCACCTCGCCTACTCGGGCTTCTTGCTTTTCTCGCTCGATGCGCTCCTTGGCCGCTTTGTCTTCGGCCTCGGATAGCGCCTTCTGCAGGGCCGCCACTTCGGTCGTGGCCCCTAGCAAAATTCATGACGATCCTGTTATCCTAAAACCAAATTTTCTTTTTTTATAAACAGACGGGGTATCACTTACCTTTGTTCTCTTCGAGCTGCCTCTTGGTAAGGCCGAGCTCTTCCTTGGACCGCTCAAGGTCCTACTTCAGTGCGGCGACCTCCGCAGTACGTGCGGCAGCGGCCAGCAGCGAAGCCTGTATATGCACATAGACATATTCCAATTAGACTCTCGCGGTTATTATTTGATCCTCTATTCGGCCTTTCTTCGCGAACGCCAAACAGAGCATCAGGGGCTACTGTCTATGCGGTAATATTCCCTTATAATCTGGTTACTTACCTCAAAGCCTGTTAGGAGGCTGGTACAGGCTTCAGTCAGTCCGCTCTTGGCGGACTGAACCTTCTCGATCACCGCACTTATGATAGTGCGGTGCTCTTCGTCGAAGGAAGCGCCGCGAAGCGCTTCCAGCAAGTTGTCTGATGCCTCTGGATGGACAGAGGCCATCGGCACTGGCGGCTTGCCCCTCTTAGCGAGGGGTCGCCTGACAGAGTCCGGAACCACTGGAGGTTCCGGCGCAGTATTCGGCTGGGGGCCGAATTTGCTGCCCCCGTCATCGGAGCCCATGGGAGTCTTGCTCCCCTTGCGCCCAGTGTCCGGGATGTCGCCTTGAGGCGCCTCCAGGACTACCACCCCTCGGTTCGGTGCCCTTTGAGACAACACCTCGACGTTGTCCGTAGGGCGATGGGAGGAGGCGGTCGGAAGTGAATCGCTGTTCAGGTCCGACGGGCCCAAAGAATCATCCGACAAAGATACGTCGATGTGAGCTCGGGAGGGGCTGCATAATCACGTGCAGCGTGATAAGAAACAGTACAATAAGACGTACCAAGAATTCTTATGGTATCCGGATACTTACGACTTCGCCAGGGGCTTGTCCCTGGGCAACCACTCGCCGTCGCTATAGGCGGTCGTCGTGGAGCAGTCCGGGAGGAGGGTCCTTCCCTTCTTGGACCCTTCGGCCTCCCCGGATGGGGCGGCCTTCCTTTTCTTGTCTTCCCCGGCAGGGGGGAGAACTTTCCTCTTCCTCCTCCTCGTTTTTGTGGGAGGAGTGCGCCTCGGTGTTTTCGGACGATGAGTCCGATATAACCTTGCGCCGGAGACCCTTCCTGGTCCCCGTGGCCTCCTTCTTGGCCTTCTTCGCCGGCACCTCATAAGGTGCCGGAACCAGCATCTCTGTTAGGAGAGCATCTGCTGGATCTTCGGGCAGGGGGGCTGGAGAATCGATCTGCTCCGCTGTCTCTACCCAGTCCTATTAAATAGCATGGAGGCTTATATCCCGTGCATGGTTAAGCTGGGGAAAATGAACATCTTATGAGATATCAAAGACTTACCGGATTGGCTGGCGCTTTGCGCTAAGTCCGCGGTCCTCGGTAAGGGGAGGAGGTACCTCGGCGCCCTTGAACAGCACCTTCCAGACGTCCTTGTGCGTTGTGTCGAAGAGCTCTCGCAGCGTCTGGTGCTTGGCCGGGTCGAACTCCCACAAATTGAACGCCCGTCTTTGACACGGGAGGATCCGGCGGAAGAGCATGACTTGGACCACGTTGACGAGCTTGATTTTCTTGCTCATCATGTTTTTGACGCAGGTCTGGAGTCCGGTCAGCTCTACCGAGGAACCCCAAGATAGGCCCTTCTCTTTCCAGGAGGTGAGCCGTGTGGGGATTCCGGATCGGAATTCGGGGGCCGCCACCCAGTTGGTGTCGCGCGGCTCGGTGATGTAGAACCACCCCGATTGCCACCCCTTTATGGTCTCCACGTAGGAGCCTTCAAGCCAGGTGATGTTGGGCATTTTGCCCACCATGGCGCCTCCGCACTCCGCTTGCTGGCCGACCACCACCTTCGGTTTAACATTGAAGGTCTTCAGCCACAGGCCGAAGTGGGGCTTGATGCGGAGGAAGGCCTCGCACACAACGATAAACGCCGAGATGTTGAGGATGAAATTGGGGGCCAGATCGTGAAAGTCCAGCCCGTAGTAGAACATGAGCCCGCGGACAAACGGGTGGAGGGGAAATCCCAGTCCGTGGACGAAGTGGGTAAGAAAAATCACCCTCTCATGGGGTTCTGGAGTAGGGACGATCTGCCCCGCATCTGGCAGCCGGTGCGCGATATCCGCTGCCAGATATCCGGCTCTCCGTAGCTTTGTGATGTCCTCCTCCGTAACGGAGGAGACCATCCACTTGCCTCCCACTCCGGACATGCTTGGAGTGGTTTGAGGAGAAAAATGCGAACTTGGGTGCTGGAGCTCGAGTGCGCAAGAATGGATGAGCAAGGAGGAAGAAGGCGTGGGTGAAAAAGAGGAATCCTCGTCCCTTTATAAGGGCGGAAGAAACTATATGCCTCCCCACCTGTCTGGTAAACTCGCTTATTCCCCAAGCGCCGTAATTGATGGCGCGGTTGGGTTACCCACACCCGTATTGATGAGAATCCCGTGATAAGGGGACACGATCTCTGCTTCGACAAGACGTGCCAAGGAAACCGCCTCGCAATATGTGCAGTAGCTGGTTGAGAAAACGGTTCGAATAATGACCAGGCCGTGGTGTGGTGTCATGCTGCCGAATGTGTTAGCAGATTAGATTTGTGGAAATATTATTCTCTCTACGGTGGTATGTGGAATTTGTTTTGCAGAGCCGGACACTATCCTTGTGTTCAAAATCTTCTATGGAATATGCAGAGGAGGAACCCGCCTTGCAATGCCGAAGACAATCTGCGCGCCGGACTCATCATCATTGAAGCCTGGTTCAGGGGCTACTGAGGGAGTCCTGGATTAGGGGGTCCTCGGACAGCCGGACTATATACTTTAGCCGGACTGTTGGACTATGAAGATACAAGATTGAAGACTTCGTCCCGTGTCCGGATGGGACTCTCCTTGGCGTGGAAGGCAAGCTTGGCAATGCGGATATGTAGATCTCCTCCCTTGTAACCGACTCTGTGTAACCCTAGCCCCCTCCGGTGTCTATATAAACCGGAGGGTTTAGTCCGTAGGACAACAACAATCATACCATAGGCTAGCTTCTAGGGTTTAGCCTCTACGATCTCGTGGTAGATAAACTCTTGTAATACTCATATCATCAAGATCAATCAAGCAGGAAGTAGGGTATTACCTCCATCGAGAGGGCCCGAACCTGGGTAAACATCGTGTCCCCCGCCTCCTGTTACCATCCGCCTTTGACGCACAGTTTGGGACCCCCTACCCGAGATCCGCCGGTTTTGACACCGACATCGGGGTCTCCAATTAGGTTGTGGAGATTGCCCCGAGCAATTTTTACGGGTTCTGGTAACCGCCCCAAGGGCTGCCAAGGTGTAAGGATTCGGTGACCGCCCCCAAGGGTTGCCATTTGTACGGGTTCGGTGACCGCCCTCAAGGGTCCCTTAGTGGAATCTCGGCATCTTTCATTGTGAGAGGACGTGAGGAGATTACAGTGGCCCTAGTGGCTTCATGGGGAGCATTGTGTCTCCACATCGCTTCAAACGGAGATAACATCCGCAAGGGTGTGAACTTCGGGATACATCGTCGTCTCCGCGTGCCTCAATTATCTCTTACCTGAGCCCTTTACTTATGCACTTTACTCTGTGTTAACCATAGTGTTTCATGTTATATATCTTGCTATCACTTAGTTGTTTATCTTGCTTAGCATAAGCTGTTGGGGCACATAGGTGAGCCTAGCTGTTGTAGGTTTTGTGCTTGACAAATTAACCGCTAGTTTTATTCCGCATTTGTTCAAGCCTAAACCGTAATTATTTTAAAGCGCCTATTCACCCCCCCCCCCCTCTAGGCAACATCCACGATCTTTCACTAAGAAAGACATGCTATAGAATAGGGATAACCATCCAATTTGCTATTATGCGAGGACCGGCTAGGTTTTGGGATCAAGAGAACCTTTGGTACACCATCATAACTTGCATGATTTTGAACGACATTATCATTGAGAACGAGCGTGGACAAAATTTGGATTACACCCTCTATCACCTCATGGAAAACCGATGCGGCCAACTAGAAGGCAAGATCGAATCCAACGCTTTTATTAAGGTGCACCATAACATCAGAGAGTCCGATACTCACAATGTTCATCAAAAAGATGTCATGGAGGAGGGTGGCATGACATGGGCAACAACGCCCCTAGTTTCTTTCATCTCTATGTTTGTTGTATTGTCGATGAATTTTATTGTATTGTGTGCTGAACTTTGTTGTACTTGTGTTGCATTTAATGTTGTGGGTCGATGAAATTGTTGTTATGTTTGTTGATTGATTTGAGATAAGTTTGATATTTATTTGATTGCAATATGTGCATTTGTGGTGCGAATGCCTATTTTAGGGCAACTGTTTGAGCATTAGTGCCCTATTTTAGGGCATTTATTGGAGAAGCAAGTTTTTTTTGGTGCCTTAAAAATTACTTTGAGATGTTGCAAATTTTGCTCTAGGCACAGTTTAGTGCCCTAAAATAGGGACCTATTGGAGATGGTTTAACTACAAATGCATTTTTTATTTTGTAATTTACTCACCTAGTGACAACCAACAAAATAATTTCCAATTTCATTGTATCGATGAAAACGCAGTATATTCGTCCAATGGTTTTGATATACTTCCTCAGTCCTAAAATAAGTATCATGGTTGTTATTCACCTTTTCCCAAAATAACTGTCATGGTCTTGCTTCGTTTCTGTTTTTGCACAGAGGGAGTACATAACGACCCTTCAAAGCATCTAAACTACTAGTACTTCAGTTTCTGTAGACAACAAGGCCACTATGAAAATACATTTTGCAGCTATACAAGGCTACCAAAAGTAACCAAGGTAAAAATTGATGACCTTGCCTCATATTAGCAACTCATAGTTTAACTACTCACATGCATGAAGTGAATGACAATAATAGTCTCAACTACTTTCTCCCTTACATCCACTCAATTTTTACTTCATGCATGTGCCTTATTAATTAACCCAGTAAACAGAAGACAAGTTGACTGACAAAGTAGGCATTAATTTTTATCTTGATAACTGTAATTTAAGTTTGTGGTCTTGTATAAGTAAATGAAGGGAGTATGCACTTTGGATCCGTAATAACTTCATTTTGGTGTTCTTAAATTGCATCTTACAAATGAGGTCAAACCCAGAAAATCATCTCGCCATAAAACGGTGTAAATCTGTACATTCTTGAAATCTTTGCTCACATCTTACAGGCCTTTCAAAGCTGAATAAATGATTGCTCCATGAAGAGAAAACACGCACTATCAATCAACGGGAAAACCAAGAAATCTGTTTATCAGTGCCACAACTGGCTTGGCCTCTCCTGGCACGTAAGGCTGGAGCGCGTTCAGATCCATCGCCTCGACGTTCTCCCGCAACGTCTGTGGATGGGCACAGAAAAGGTGATTCCTCTCGGCCAGTTCCTCTGCTAGCTCGCTTTGGTGATTGTCCATCAGGTCTTCATTCACAACCACGATAAGAGGTTTGCCCAGTCGCAGCGTCTCAAATATGCTGCCAGAACCTGTCAGCAATAACAAGTTAAACAAACGATGGATTGAAATGCTTTTTCCAACCATTCATGTCGCTAAAATGCAACACCAACAGCATATCATATTTCCATAACCCTCTTGCTCTAAAATATAGCAAGTTTTTCAACAACAAAAGTCCAAAAGACTACATACAGATGCAACTACAAGTCCTGATTCCATGATCAATAGTGACTAATGCCAATTCAGCAGGCACCTTTGTCCACCTTCTACAAAATTCACAGGATAGTGCACGATAGTCACCACCTAGTAATGGACATATTTCGAAATGCTAGTCTGTAGTATTTATTTCCTTCTCGCCAAAAAAGTTGCTCCTATTTGAAGTTGAAACTACAAATCCATAAATAATGACAGAAGAATCAAAATCCTTAACATAGATTTCTACAGGTTTAAGAGTTGTGACAATATCAGTGTGAAAGAGATTGCTTAGGGCTATATCATTACAACAACCAATATACATAGGCCAAAGGATTCACCGTCAAATAATCTGCTTCAAGTATCGTTCCATTATAGTTTCTCAAGAAAATAAATCTATTATTCAAATTTGATCATCACCTGCATGACTGATGACTAAGGATGCTTCCCGTATGTTGTCAGCTATGCTTGGTGAAAAAGTGAAATGCTCAACTTGAAGACTTGAATTTCCTGAGGCCTATATTCAAGAAGAAAAAACCAAATTCATGGTACATTCACACACTTATAACCGTTAAATACAAACTACAACCATTGATTGCGGTACAGTGCAGCAGAAGATATTAGATAGTACTATCCTAAAAAAAAGATATTAGATAGTACTACTATGTAAGAACTAGAACCTACGTAGGCCTTCTGCCTTGCCAACTTTTTTTTTTTTGAGGATCCTGCCAATTATTTAAAGTATATAGTTGCAGTTATTATTCAAAAATCAAATTATCTCCTGGACTTAACAAAGTGGTGACGTATCAAAGTGAAGTTTATACCCACAAGAAATCAATT
>NC_057799.1:337599150-337620647 GCF_018294505.1 Triticum aestivum
GCTATTTGCAAACATTTCAAAGTTTATTTAACAAACCGGGCGAAATTTAATCAAACACGACGAAATTCATTCAAGTTCTAGCATAATTTACATAAACGACCTATATTTCCGCCGTTTTTACTGAAAACTAAAAAAAACAGCTTGTACTGGACGACCACCTCATTACACGCGGCCGCCCTGCCCGACTGCAATGTCGTCGCCGTCCGTGCCATCACCGTCATCCCTCCAACTGTGATAGGGCGCCGGTGGGCCGCGACAGCCTTGTCCGGCCACAGCTTGGCGCTCACGGAGGAGCCGCTCCACTTCCTCCTTCGCGGTCGGAGGGCCGCCGCGGACAATGCCGACGGCGCCTGCGGAGCCCAGGCGGCGGCCTTTCGCTAAGCAACCAGTCCTCACCGATCTTGGCAAGCTCGCCGTCAAGGCGGCGCCTGGCCGCAGTCTTCGCGATGGTGACGGAGCGGTCGAGGGCCCAGGCGGTAGGGAGGTCTAGGTCGTTGCGGACCCATTCTGGCGCAACTTAGCGAACACGGAGCGTCGGGCGGCGTTGTGCTGCTCATAGCGTGCCTGTTGCCTCGCCGCCCGCTCCTCCTCGGACCCGACAGCCCTCGTGCCTTGGTGATCATGGGCGGCAGCTCATCCTTGACAAACTATCCGCGGCGGTTGCGGTGGGGCGGCGACACAGACCCGTCAATATGAGCGGGCCTAGCGGTTGTGTGTTGGCGGCGACGCTGGCTCCTCCTTCGCGCGGCGACTGACATGGACGCTGCGGTTGCGTGGCGGCTCCTCCTTGATGCAGCGTCCGATCTGGACGCAGCGTCGGTTGCCGCGGGTGGGGGGCGCGGTCTCCTCCTTCACCCGCCGGAGAGGGGACACCGGCTCCCTCTTCACGCGGTAGCGAGGTAGGGATGGCGGTTCCTCCTTGTCCGCACGCGGTTGCGAGGGTGGCGCCGAGCCCATCTAACAGAGCAATGCTTCGTCATGAGCTCCATCTGACGGACGAATTCCTCGTCCGTCAGAGTTGCCTCTGCGAGGCGGCGTAGCTGCTCCTGCGGCGGTGCCTGGTCCTCCTCATCACCGGACGAGATGATGATCTCGTCCTTGCCAGAGGAGTCGACCGCCGTGGATGCCGAGGGGCCCCGAGGATGAGGGCGGCGGCGCCATGAGCCGCCTGACGAAGAACTGCCGCCGTCTCCGCCTGCCAGCGCGGAGAACCATGACTTCGGCATCGCTGGAGTTGGAAATGCTCGGGAAGGAGGGGCTTGGATATGTGCATCGCCGACGTATGGCTTAAATAGCCGCGGCCAGGCCATGCGAAGGGCCGGTCAACCCGCTTCAATGCGGCACAGCAGCCGGAGTTGGTTTCTCGGGACGCGGCGTCTGCATTGAAGCGGCAACGCCCGAGATGTCGTGTCCGTCAGCGCTGCCCTCCCGTCCGATCACGTTGCTCCGTATCAATACCGGCCGTTGCGTGCTCTGGGCCGGCATGAATGCGGCGCGGGCGTTGGATGGAAAGCGCGGGAGAGACAGGAGGTTTTTTTGGGTCGGCCACGACTATCAGATGTGGGCGTGGCAGCGGTCCGGACGCCTGCAAAGCCCCCCTTCCCCTAGTTTGTTTCCGGTTTGCGGGAAAAAGCACGTCGGGAACGGTCGGCAGACCGATACAGGCCCGCCTTGGTGGCAAAACACGTCCGGACCATGCGGTCCGGACGGTTGCGGGCGGTTTGAGGGTCGGCGTTGGAGATGCCCTAACATATAAGCGAGTTACTTTCCCATTTCCCCATCAGATCCTTCATTGTCCCAGTTTATTTCCACCTTCTATTGCACAATAGCCTAATGCTCTTGTAACCAGATTCTGGTATTCCAGTCTATAATACTATATATAAAAGGCACCAGTTCACCAGACCATAATTTGATCTTTTCCATTATGAGACTTCAAATTATCATACTACCTCTGATCCATATTACTTGTCTTTGATTTGTCTAGATACGGATGTATCTAACACTAAAACGTGTCTAGATACATCCATATCTAGACAAATCTAAGACCAGTATGGATCGGAGGGAGTAGTTAGCACACAAAAAAGTAAAACATTGTGAACTTGCCTGAAGTGTGGACAATCAAACTTATCTCTGCCAATGTGTTATCCTAATGTTGCATATGTTCCCTTTTTTTTTTGCCACCTTTCCTGTCTAGCTTTATCATAAATTTTGCAAGTCTGGAATTTTGTTCATGTGATGCATCAAAAGATGTAAATGATTGTAGCATTAAAAGTGTCAGCATCTATAAGGATGCCACAATTAGTTACAAATATCTTCATGCAATTTCTTTCCACAAGCAATGCGCAATTTACACCTAGATGTCAGATCAGCAGTTACAGATCTCAGTTGGTCAGATACTATGTCCATTTAAGGATTAATAAGCAACATTACAAATCAATTACTCCTTGCAGTAGTAGAACCTGACGAGATTGCAAAACATTATCAGACTTTCCCTTCTTACCTATTAAGTATGCTGTAGATTGCGATTTTGATAACAAAATACTGCATTGACTAAAAGGTGCAGTCGGCCAGTCACTAAGCAAAACCACACAAAGAAAACTGACTGCAAGATGGAGACAGATGTTACCTTGGATGGCTTGTATGTTCCTCGGCCCATTTGAATCAGAAGGTCTGTGTAACCTTTCTGCAGTAGTGCTTGTTTGAGTTCCTCAGAATCTACCACTTTGACAAGAGCATCGAAACATGTCGTCCCTACTGTGACAAACACCACTCGCCTTTCTCTATCTCCCATTCCTTCTGAAGAGTAAGCTCTGTAGAAAAACAAGTTAGTATCAAGGTTTTTTGATTGTCAAATACAGTCAGAGTCACGACTATAGACTATAGTCGTGATCCAAAAAAAGGTGTGTCCTTTTATAACATTCTTATTTTCAGATCCCACTTGATCAATAGCACAGAACAACTATCATCAAAATAGATTCCTGCCACTAGGTCTCACCGAATCGAGCCACGCATGGCTCGGCGTTCATAGTCACCGACTAGTAGGAGCAAGTCGCCTTCCATATGTGCGGCTCGAATCATAGAAGCAAGCCACAACCGCTACACCGGCAAGTGCGTAGTCGCGGCAATTAAGCGCCAAGCCGCCAACTAATCGGCGACTCAATATCACTTGTTAACATTTAAAAGGGAAACTAAAGGAAACGGATACTACCTCTGATTCAAAATGTAAGTTCTTTAAAATTTAATGCTAGTAAAATGTTTCTAAGTTTAAACATGTATAAACAAAGAATTGCTAGAATCCAAAAAAAAAACTTAACATTGTTAGATTTATCAATACATATACTTGCAATAATGTATAATCATTTTTATGTGTGAGAACATGTTTGCACATAAACTGATGATCAAAAAATAATAATCTTGAAGACCGTGTCAAAGTGTCAATGTCCAAAAACATTTACATATTAGACCGGTGGGAGATGACTTATGCTTGTAAATGGGTTAAGGCACTGAGTTTCCAAGCAAAAGAAGACTATTTATCTATAAGAATGTAAAAAATACTTAACCAAGCAAAAATGTTTATTCCAATTTATATCTCATCCAATGGTTATGTTCCACCTTTGCCTTTCATTTCTTCACATCTTGAACGACCCGACAACACACTTTTATGTGTGTCAATTCGTACAACACTTGCACATGCTCTTTCATCCAATTAGCATCTAACCCACAAGATGTCCCTCGTTAGTGAGGGACTAAAACGTTAACAAGCTGTCCTTCAAGATTTAGATGGCAATTGTCATAATTATTAGTTACTCCCTTAGTTCACAAATATAAGACGTCCTAACTTTTTTGTGAATCGGATGTATGCAGACACGTTCCAGTGTGTTTGTTCACTCATTTCAGTCCGCATGTAGTCCATACTAAAATATCCAAAACATCTTATATTTGTGAACGTAGGGAGTACTACTTTTGTTGCGAAAATAGTTTTGTCAATTATGCTCGACTATGTGCTGTGAATTCCCCATGCTAGTGCTAGAGTTGATACCAAACAAAATCGCGGCACACATGAAACCCTGAAATCGCCCAAATCGGGGAACTAACCAGATACATGGGGCATCAGAATTGGGAGAGGGAAGCTCACCTGAGAGGAACCTCCCTCCCTCGATTCGTGGACGAGGCCGAGCTGGGGTCGAGCGGAAGGCAGGGCGGGACGGGACGGGATCGCGCGGTAGAGGACCTGCGGGGGCGGGAGGAGGACCGGCGGGCGGGGTGGGAGGGTGGAGCTCCGGCGGCGGGCGGAGGGGCGGTCCGAGCGAGCGAAGGAAGCGGGGCGGCGTGCGTCGTTCTGAATGAACTGAACAGAACAGAGGATTGGAATAGTCGGATGTACTCCAAGTCTCCAATCCTCAGACTGCCGTTGATTTTTTTTCTTTTTCTTTTTCTTTTCAGTCGTATGGCCGAGAGGCTCCAGCAATAAAACCTTGTGCAGAATTTAGTGTTGGTATATACTCCCTCTGTCCCAAAATAAGTGAGTAGTATATAAATAAGTAAAATAGTTTACTTGAAATTACCCTGAGTTTTATGGACCTGCTAAGGTACTGGCTTGAATGTTTGACAGAGAAATATATTTTATGTAGAACGAAATAGATTCGAGACCGAGATGCGGCAACAGATTTCTGTATTTTATCGTGTAGAAAATTATTTTCTTTTTAGCTATCAAGGGGATCCAATAAGCCAAATATCCTTAAAATAGGTATTCCCTCCATCCGAAAAAGCTTGGTTTTACAGTAATCTTAATGGTTTCTAATTTATTTATTATTTTGAAAAGGAGGACATCCCCGGCCTCTGCATCGGAAAGATGCATGCGGCCACAATGGTTTGTAAATACAAGCTTTATTGTAAAGAAGCAAATATCAGATCTTTTCAAAGTACATTATCCGTGCCGCGTACATCTTACCATACCATCTCCAGGAAGAGTGAAACTTTACAGGAATAATATCCTATTTACTTAAGCTCCTAATCTAACCAAAAGAATAGCTCATGTACAGGATCTCGAGGCATCTCAAAGTGAAAACACTGAAGGCCACACTTCCTTCTATCACTTCACAGGACTTGCAAGCCTCTTATTTGGTTAAGAACAACCATTCCTACCACATGGACGTCGTGCAAACAGTCCTGCAAAAATCAATAATATCAGTTTACAAACAAGAAAAAACATAAATTAAGAAAAAAAATTACACTGTAAGTAATGTACTTATTTCAGTACGACGGCCTGCTTTGATTACACAAGACCTGCTTTTACTAGGCACAGACCAAGCCTTCGCGTATGATATGTCCACGCATACTCATCCACTTGTTCATACTCGCCCCCGTTTTCTCATTATCCAATTAGAGTTTGACTATTTTAATCATTATAAATGTCAATTATTCATCTTCTTGCAAGTTCGTAACAAAACATTGACAAACATTACTTTTTTTCTCGATAAGGGACAAACATTACTTCACACGGAGAACATGTTGTAAAATTACCTTGCGTCATTTCCACCTTAAAATGTATCAATAACACCTTCCTCGGGCTTCACTTTTGGTTGAGACTCCTTGCCAATCAGCTTCAACGGAACATCAAGCTCCGGGGGACTCTGCAAATCCAAATTTATTTGAACATTAATAACAAACTAAGCTATCATACTCTGAAAGCTTTCTGCAATCAAAAACTTTTAGATCACCATGCAACGTATAAGTGGCCAATAGATGTCTTCAAAAAATGGATGTTCCTTGATATCATTTGCACCAGTATTTGAACCTATGCGAGAAGAGGGATCTCTCTGAAGCAGTCCATGGATTAGTTGCTTCGCCTCCAGGCTAACCTGAAGAACGTACTTCAGTTAACAAATTGACACAAACAAACAAAATGTACTATATACTGAAGCAGTTTCAGACAGACATGACGTGTCGTTATTCATTCCACGCTGTAAATACAGCTGTGTAACAACCGAAATTTGCTCAAGAGATTGTACTTACATTCAAGTTTTACCATTTAGAACTGAATATATTGAGCAAGAATAATTGGTCTACATCACAAAATGCTCAGCTCTTTGTTTTATAGATAGGGAAGAAACAAATCTTACCGGGATGCTACTAGGAAACGTAAGATCTTTGTGCAGGATGTTATAAAATGTCTTCTTCCTGTTCTTTCCTCGAAAAGGTGTACGCCCATACAGCATCTCATACAATAGAATTCCTATAGCATGGAAAGGATGTTAGCTGACTTCACATTAGTATTACCTATTAACGTCACCTTACAATTAGAATGGTTGGAGATACTTAAGAATACATCTCGTTTCTAACACATTTTATAATTATCTAGATATTGCAGATATAGGATCATATGCACCACTCTACATCATACAAACAGCACATGGTTTATCCGCTTCAAGTTGGAACCAAAGAACTTAGTATGCATATAATATTTTTTGATAGAAGGGATTTATCCCTGATTTAATTATGTAAACCTTAAGAGTTTTTATACAGAAAAAAAGCAGGAAACAACATGAAAAGAACAGGTATGTAAACCTTAAGGATTTATCCCTGATTTATCACTGCAAGCCCAGTTTGCTGAAATGTTTCCACGTGACTACATGAGATATAAACAATACTGTGAAACGAAACACTCGACTTAAATGTGTTCGAGAAATAATCAACTTAACCACTACTCCCTCTGTAAACTAATGTAAGATGTCTTTGCGGTTCAAATTGAAAAAAAAAACGTCTTATATTAGTGTACAGAGACTTTTTGTAGTCAGACTGACAATATATATGGCTCTCTGTGTGGATTGTTGTGGCAATAATCATGAGATGTAGCTGACCCTCAGAAATTTCAGCTATCTACACCTTTTCAGGTGATTGCTACTCCTACTAAGAAGAGGGGAGAAAAAAATTAACCGTTTTTTACTCGTGGTTTACTACACTGGTACATCAGATAATTTATATATAATAAAATATATTTATTAGTGTTATAGCTTTTTACCAAGAGCCCACCAATCAATGGCACTTGTATGTCCTGCACCTGTGATGACCTCCTAAAATAACACAAAAAAAGGCAAGGCAATTGTGTTAATTATTAGGAAATAGCTACAATAACATCAGGTAGTTTAGAATAGTACATTTCAGACTACGTCGAAGATCAAAAAACGATTTACTCTGTTATAAAACTCCCTTCACTTTGAAATAGATGATGTTTTAGCATAAAGTTCATGTTATAAAATAGTGTTTTGGCGATGTAAGATTCATATTTTCTCAAAAGATGACCATGCTATTTATTGTGGTCATGAATATCAGTGAGACAATGTTGGGAACATTAAATTTTATAGAACTATTAGAGACAATAGAATATACATGAAAGAGAGAATGGGTTATCATCGCAAGTTTCAGATTTTGACATTCCATCTTCTGAAACAGGCGAAAGGTAAGTGTAATCTATCTTTCATAACTAAGTTTAGGCCAAAACCTGAGACAGGCTAAAAGTGAAAATGGAATGTCAAAACCTGAAACAGTTGTGATAGATTATAATTTATCTTTTGTAACTAAGTTTGAATCTGAGTGAGATTAATCTATCTACTGCAACTAAGTTTAGGCCAGAAGTGAGTACAATCTATCTTTTGTATACCTTCAAAACCTGAAACAGGCCAAACGTATATATGGAGATGGGTATATATGGGTCTAATCTATCTTTTACTAAGTTTAGGCCAAAAGTGATCTGTTTTGTGATGGAGGCCGTAGTACATTAGGATGTTATGATGATGCAGGTTACGTTAAGATTATATTGTAAACAATTACTCCAACAATGAAAATTATTTAGTTCCAACAAAAAATTATATGTAAACCAACAAGTTGACATGCTATGACTGAGAGCAAGGTATCGTACTGGTGCAATGTATTCTTCAGTTCCAACAAACGAATTCGATGGAGTGGAAGGATCCGAGACAAATGAAGGCGGCATAAATTCTTGAGATCTCCTTCGTTTTAGCGATGTCGAATGCTTTATAACCTGCAGGAGAGATGCCCATCATGAATTTTATAAATATTTTGTTTGAAGCGATTCCTTACAAGAAAATATAAAGATGTATAATTGTAGTAAACAAAAAGCACCTTTAAAACCAGACAGGCAAATGAACAGTCCGGATATCGGTTAAATAATTCAGTCACCGGTTTTTAAATTATTGATATTATACTCATATAGCATTAGTTAGTTCAGAAAATACAGAGAGCTGATTGAGAAAAGTGATAGATTTGCTAACTTCCATTTCTCTAAGTGAGACAAATTTGCTAACTACGGAGTTCAAGCTCCGGCACAGAAATGTCAAACAAGATGCCATGCAATACAAGCACTGGCTGGCTGGTGTGTGCCCTTGGGCCTGTGGGCTCCATATCTGTTAGTAGACTACTTCAGATGGGCCAAGGCAATTGTGCAGACCTTGCGCGGCTGGCGGTGCACCGTGCACCACTGCACGCCTGCACCTCAGCGAGGGAAGAAGGCACCATGTAAGAGTTTGACAAGAAACACGCGGTAAGTGACTGCGGCCTTCATCCAAATAATTCACTATCAGACAGATCAGGTCTGCGGTTCAGGTAAAAAGCCAGCCTCCTGCCCATTTTTCGCATGCATGGATGGTCTCTAAGCTGAGAAGGTTGCTGGTTGTGTTCTTTTTTGGTTAAACAGGCGGTCCAGTCCAGGTTTTTAATATAGGCCAAAAAAGTACTAGTCTACATAAAATGTTCTTGGCAATTAGGCAATCTGTTATCTTCACTTTGAATATAGGCGGCAGGTCACATTAAGGGGATAGTGCCGCATCTAGTTGGGGGAAACGGGATTTCCCTTCTCCAATATGCGGATGACACCATTATTATGGTGGAGGGGTCGGAGAGTGATATTTCGAACCTCAAGTTCCTCCTTCTGTGTTTCCAGCAGATGTCTGGCCTTAGGATCAACTTCGACAAGAGTGAGGTGATGGTCTTGGGCTACGCCCAAGACGAGCGACAGAGCATTGCGGATAGGCTTAATTGCCAGCTCGGGTCCTTCCCCATGACTTATCTGGGGATACCCATTAGCGACTCCAGGCTTACGGTGGCCGAACTGCGTCCCACGGTGGGGAAGCTTCAGCACCGTATCGAGCCCTGGCAGGGTCAGTGGCTCTCGAAAGCGGCCCGTACGGTGCTCATTAACTCCTCCCTCTCCAGCCTACTCCTATTCATCATGAGCTTCTACAGCCTTCCGGAGACCCTTCATCACGAGATTGCCACCGTTCAGGGGCGTTTCTTCTGGGCCTTCGAGGGTGATAAGCAGAAGTACCACATGGTCAGGTGGTCTGAGATCTGCAAACCTCGCGACCAGGGCGGACTCAGGATTATGTCCTCCAAACGCATGAACATTGCCCTCCTGACTCGGCGGCTCTGGCGGATTGCCAACGGAGATGGTGGCCTGTGGCTTCGCATCATTCAGCAGAAATACCTCCGCGGCCAGCCCCTCGCCTTCTGCCAGCGGTCTGGGGGTTCCCAGTTCTGGCAATCCATCATTCAGCTCCTTCCTGTCCTCCGGATCGGGACTTCGATCGCGATTGGGTCCGGCACCGCCACGTTGTTCTGGTTCGATAGGTGGACTGGAGACACGCCTCTTGCAGCCCGCTTTCCAGACCTGTTCTCCATCGCGGTTGCCCCCCGGATTTCCGTGGCGACCGCCCTTGCTGACTTAGGGCAACTTGCGTTCCGGAGGCCTTTTGGCCCGGCTGAGAACGCGGACTGGCAGGAGTTGCTCGACTGTATTGCACTCCACGAGCCTGATCTCACGACAGACGATGACCGAGCCAGATGGCGGCTAGAACCTTCCGGTCAATTCTCCACCAAATCTCTGTACCTGGCCATCGCCCCCTCTCCTGGCCATGAGGCGCTCTCCTCCATTTGGGAGATTCGCCTCCCCCTCAAAATTAGGATCTTCTTGTGGCAATGGATTCGCGGCCGCCTCCCATCAGGCGTTGAGGTTCTGAAGCGCAATGGCCCTGGTGATGGGCTTTGCCCGCTCTGCGGGCCTGAAGAAGACTCGAACCATATCTTCTTCACCTGCGTTCCTATGGAGCTGTTTCCGCGAGATTGTGGGTGGAAGCTGGGACCACAACAACTTCCCCGCTCTCTTTGCCGAACTCCAGGCGATCCCACCCGCGTTGCGCCACATTAGGTGGCTGACCATTGGGGTCCTTGCCTGGACGTTGTGGACTGTTAGGAATAAACTTGTGATTCAGCGTATTCCTCTTCGTCGTGCTACTGACGCTTTGTTCAAATGGTCTGATTACTTGCAGCTTTGGCGGCCGCTTAGCCGTCCCAGGGAGAGAGACGCCATCACCTCCATCATCACTCAGCTTCGCGCGATGGCTCTCCGGTTGGCTCCACCGCTTCCCCCACCACCTCCGGAACCAGATTAGATCGTCGTATTCACGCCTCTGCCGCCGCTGTCTTGCGGCGTTTCGTAGTGCGTCTGTGCTGGGCTTGTTGTGCTGTGCTCACAGCTGAACTTGGGTCTGTGTGTGTTTGTGTGTGTGTGTGTTGGACCCTGCCTGCGGTGGCGTTGTGTGGGTGTGTGCCGTGTTCCGTTGTTACTCTGTGCTTGGTGGTTGCTTTATTTATAAAGCGGGGCGAAAGCCTTTTTGGGTAATATGATGGATGTGAAAAAGTCAAAGATGGTTACTTGAGTATGAGGAATGCTTTTGATTTAATCTTCAAAATGTTTCAAATTCTATCTGTGTGAAACAACTCACCAGCTGATAAGGAATCAGTTAAGTATTCTAGAAAAGTTTTAACAGCACTTAAAATGTGTTTCCTCAACTTACATGGGGTTTCGAAGAAGTCAAAAATGAGAGGTCAAAATCAGTCAGCACAACGTGCCCATCGGCTTGGAGCAAAATGTTTTCTGGTTTCAAATCACGGTATATAATACCTGCATCAGAAATAGTGCATGCAAATTATCAACCTCATACATCATAACAGAAATACCAAATCGGTCTCTTTAAAGAACATATACAAGTACAGCACCACATTGTTAACAGTGGAACACTAATGCACGGTCTTCTAAGAAACTTTGTCAATAATAAAATATTAAGTTAGGAAGTCACGGCTATACCAAGACAATGAAGATACTCGAGACCAATTACAACCTCCGCAGCATAAAACCTACAGAAAACATAGATCAAAAGAATGTTACAGAAAATGTGTAAGTTGAATATAGTAGACGCATATTGTTCAGACATGATCTTATCACTGCAGAATCTAAACAATTGCTTATTTCTATAATGGGAAACAGAAGAGCAAAAATAGTGAACAGTCCTGTGGTTTTGAGCAGCTAGGTTTTTCCTTCACACAAGCAAGTTATGTACTCCAAACTACAAGAATTTGATGACATTATTTGCTAGAAGCAGTTTCATTCAGTGGAACAGTAAGAAAGAGTATAGCGCTGCTCGCAGGCTACTGCAGGGGCAGCTGGCCTCATAACGTCACTACCAAGCTTAGCGCTCAGGGGTGTAGCATGGGCTCTGGTTGTAACCGGCCTACTGTAGGCTTGTCCAAAACTATTTCTTTCTATCAATGCATGGATACACAAAGCTCTTACGTTTTCTCAGAAAAGAAAGCAGTATGAAAAAGTGTATCAGAGCGACTGTATTAGCAAAAGATGCCTAGACATATCGTCTTAGTGCCATAGTGAGTAAAAAAGCTTATATCAGGTAAAATATTCAGATATTGCAATACCTGTAAATACAAGGTATTATCAAAAAAAAGACCACATATTTTACTCAGTAATTTTCTAGAGCCAGTTGAAATAATTACTATTTGAGTTCAGGAAGGAATAGGCTGACCATAAATCATTTGACTTTGTTACTATTTTTTTACAGAAAGACATCAAGCTAGTTTCCATCTAGATTGCCAGTTTGCTTATCATATAAAGGAGTTGTAATACAGGTTTGGATGGGAGAGTAAAATGAGAGAGTCCCAAAGTGTCCTTCGCTCCCGTGAGCTCTGCTGTCTTTGTTATCACTGCCCTATACTGGCAGACCAGAAATCTTACCATATGGGTTGGTTCAGTTATAAGGGAACTTGCAAAAAGTTGTGCGGTCAATTGTTCCCATTTTTACCATTTGGCCACAACAGCCTAGCAACAACGACAGCCTGGGCAAGAAAAGAATCATGACTGGCTGCTAGAGCTATTCCTCTTATTTCCCACAGCTAAAACTAAAGTTTCCCACCTTTCAGAAAGACCTCATGTTCCCTTTTCAGGGAATCAGCACATACAAAATTTGAACCACTGGAAATGCCTGAAGGAAAAGATGTCCCTCCATTACAGAATAAATGATTTTTGGTTTTCCAGCTCTCAGTGTCCAGAGTCTACATGATGAAATTTTGACCGTCATTTTAATAGTATGAATATAACAACGAAAGCATTTTTTATTACATATCGACGAATATAATCTCCACGTGGCAAATAGGGAACAGCTGTTGCAGGATCATGGGATTAAGTGTAGGATTAGTTAGTATTTTCCTTAGAAGAAGCTAAATTTGGAAGCACAAAGCCCATGAGTAAAGAGAGAATTAAAGGGCAACTTTGGAAGCAAATTACAATTTCTAGAAAATACTGTGCATGTAACGACTAGCCCAGATGTTACGATTTGAGCAGCTACCTTGCAGAATCTTCTCTGAAAATTTTCAAGGGTTGCTTATCCAGTGCCGCAAACAATTCTCCTCCGGGACAAAAGTCTGTTATAAGACAAACATGTGTTGGCGTCTGAAAATAGACAATAGGAATTAGCATAAACGTTCCAACAAAGTTATCTTGAAATATAGTATTGGCCATTGTGGAGATTAACAGGAAGCAACTAATGGGGCTTAAATCTTCATATTACCTTTCATATTTTGTTTACTAGAAATATAAAATAACTCAGGTAAGGCATAAGGTCATGAAACAAACCTGAAATGAAGTATACAATGTTGGAAGAAAAGGATGATCCAACAGAGAGTATATTTCTCTTTCAATAATAGCTCGGTGCACCTGCGCATTACAGAACTTCATTAAGATATTCAATGCAAAAGATTGTACAGAAAGATAATCTATAATAGCATGTCAATATTTATTTATTAAAAAAATACCTTGTTGCGGTTCAACATCACTGATTTGTCCATTGCCTTCATCGCAAATAATTCACCACTACCTTGCAACTCAACCAAGTGTACACTGAAGACAAAAAACAATAATTTGATAGCAGAAATAGGGCTAAATTTGAACAGGATTGCCTAAAACACGAAGTTTACTTCAGAAAAATCATACAAGATGGCTACCACACATAAATAAGTTAGACATGACACAGCCAAGCTTACTGAATTAACCAGACCTGTCTACATAAATAGGGATAAATTTGAACAGGATTGCCTAAAACACGGAATTTACTGCAGGAAAATCATACAAGATGGCTACCACATAAATAAGTTAGACATGACACAGCCAAGCTTACTGAATTAACCAGACCTGTCTACGTGGACATAGGTACTATTTTGAACTACACACTGTTCTTGCAGCCCCACGCTCTCATAACAGTAGAAATGGAGATTAGCTAAAAAGTTTAGACACCGTTGAGGAGTTGTACCTGCCAGTATCCCCACACCCCAGAGGTTTAACTGGTTTGAAGTGTTTCAAGCTAATCTTCTCCCCAGTTTCTATAATCTGCAATGCCAAAAAAAACATTAAAAGTATGTGGGTAATTAACAATCATCCCCTTTTTGTTCCTTGCCTTCTTTCTAGCAACTTAAAAGCACGCTTGCCAGGCAGGCATGTCAAAAAAGATAACATAAGAGATAAGACCCTATTGGTCGCGCACTAAATGATGTGCCTTGAAGCACTAAACGAAGTCCCAAGTTAAATTAGTGGATACTAAGGTAGGGGTTCTATTGTTTCTAAGGGCAATGATTGGCTGAACCTAGGGGCTGCAGCTCCAAGCTGTCAAATCATAACTCCTCGTCTCGGGATGCATGCACCCTTATAGCTAAGAAAATGTAATTAACTAAGATTGTTTTAGGAACTAAGAAAATGAAGAATTTCTTTCAGAAGCTAACTTTTGGCCATGTTGAACACTATGTATCTTTATCATTTTTTTAATACCATGTTGCACACATCATAATCAAAAAGCATCTGCACTTTCGATGGGTTTTTTTTTTGCGAATACGCTTTCGATGGTTAATATGACCCAAATCATGATGACATCATGGGGTCTAGGACATTAGAGCTGGTGCTCGTAGATCCAGATAAACCCCTCTCATATTTCTAATTCATCAACTATTATACTAATATATTCAAGTATCATGTAGGTTGAGACAATTTGACTCTGCTATTGCTACTGCAAGAATACAGAACTATCTTGTCAAACAACAGATAGAATATACCTTTTCTATAGCTCTCCAAGAAGAGTTATTCCGTTTGTGAGGTTTTGGAGAAACAGATAGTGAGTGCATTGCCCACAGGTCCTCTGGTCTCTGGGAAAGTAACAGATAGCATGACGTCCACCAATCACAAAGAACTGGCTAAAGAAATAACTTTTCCGATATATTCACATCAAGTAACAATATCCAGGAAAAAAATCTGTTGTGTACTGCAAGGACCAAGAAGCAACCTATCTAATCAGTCCAATGTGCATGCCAGCATGTGTTCATATAAATTTACGATGTTATACCTTATGTAGCATATTCTGGTTTTTGTATTATTTGCATAGGAATAACTAAGATTTTATTCGGTCTTTAAACTGACTTCCACAATCATCTATCCATTCTTTCATATACCAATCAAGAACAAAACATGCCAAAGCAATGTTGAGTTCAGATTCCTTTAGGAACATTAAATCAACAAAAAGTAGATGTACCTTACCAAGTTGGCATCAGGAAGCTCCCTGACTGCTTCATCCACATTCCCTGCTGTAGCTTTGACCTGGTTAGATCTCATTCTACAAATAGTTAGCAAAACTCAAGTGTTACTATTACAGGAACATTACGTGTCTGCTAGGTTTTTAAGTAGCCCCATATTGCAACGATTTTGGAACCTTCCAGCCTATTTTAGAATTTCTTACAGAGACTGTTGACTGCAGAAACATTACTACAACCCACGCTTCTTGGAAATACACAATCTGTTGTGTGTTTTTGGAACGTTGCATTTAATTTACAAAACAAATCATCTAAAAAAGGCCATGGAGCTTAAGCACCCAAATGATATCCAGCTGACTAATTTAGGTCCCTAGATTAATTTTATCTTCGTTTCCCAACATATTCTTTTCTGAACCAAAGTACTTTCACATCCTCGAAAGGGAAATTACTCAAGCTGAGTTGGCCTACCAGTTTGGCACTTTGTATCTCAGTGTTCTCCGAGAGTCGGTTCCTGAGGGGTTCAACATGATCACTTCCATCAAGTTGCACGCCGATAAAGTACTGAAGCTCCCCCTGTATCCATAGTAGCATACAAATGCACAATCGTTACAGCACCATGCTGGCTCCATCTATGTAACTGTAACTGCAAGCTCCAGAACAAATTCAGCGTTTGGATAACATTTCGCTACCTTCTGATCCCACATAGGCTGCAGGTGAAACAAGTTCCAGAACTTCTTCCCTGATCCATCACAAGCAAAAGCAGGTATGGTAAGCAAATGTCCCACTACATCCTAGAAACTGGATTGCCTAGAGAGGAGGGAGCAGGACTAAAATGTGACTCGAGGAATCTGTCACTAGATGATTCAAAATTACCGCTCTTGGTGTAGTTAATTAGCTGGACGGTGACCTCCTTCTGCTCCCTGATGGCCTCCCTGATCTTGTCAACGGTGGTCTGGTCGGTCTCCGATCCCTGAAGAAATCTGCAAGCACCAACAAAATCAATCCACATTACATCACCTAAGGCTAAGAGACTGACAAGAATACATGGGAAACTAAAGCAGAAGAGACATGGGAAAATCGAAGGGGGGGAACAAGCATTGCAAAAATGTGGTGGCTAGAAATGCGGCGACCTCCGCCATGGGGCGGTGGCGCTGCTCTTGCACGAAGGTCTGACGGTATGTGGCTGATGGCGGGACTCGATATCAGTCAGGATTCAGCCTCTCATGTCAAGGCCGGGGCACAATCAAACTCCGGCCGCACCGTGCTCAAGCCCTAGCCGCCATATCCAGATCAATCTCCTCTCCCATACTCTCCGGCCACAGCTCCGGCGCCGCGGGGCAGAGGAAGGGGAGGAGTCCCCGCCGACGCTGACGATGGACATCAATCTCCTCGCGAAGCTAAGCTTCTCTGTTCATAGTTTTAGCTACTTCCTCCCCATATAACTTTGGAAATGGTTAAATGGCGAACAGTCGCCTGTTTGAGATAGATCCCAACGGCTTTGGATCCGTCCGATCGTGATCGTGCGGCTGTAATGAGTCACTATGATTCTTTGGCGCTTTAGGGCATGTTCGGTTAATCCCCACCGCAAGGGGATTGGAGAGGAATGGAGGGATTTGAGGTGGATTTTGACTTGTTGGGGATTTAATCCCTTCCAATCCCCTTCAAACTCCTTAAAATCCTATGAAACCGAACAAGGCCTTAGTGAGATCCGATTTTACAGGAATATTTGATTAGTTTGTGCTTTGCATTGATCAAGATTTGTTTTCTTTTTACACAGGTGTGGTGGATGTAGCGTCATGCAGTTTTAATAGGAAAAGAAACACGATAAAATTAAGAGTTGAACTGGGCCTGAGAGTTGAGAGATTGCATCTCTATCCAACTGGACAATATTTTGGTACAAATCAAAATTATAATCTTCATTGTATACAAGCGAATCTTATCACTAATCAGACCGTCAATCATTAGACGCTTGATAGAAACATGAGATTTGGTTTTTGAAGATCCCATCGCGACGAACTAAATGATGAAAAGAAGAGAGTTGTTGAAACATACCATGATAACTTTTGTGTGAATAGCAATGTTAATTTAAGCAACGCACACCTAGTAACTTACGTACAACATAATAGTAACATTGACTCGTGCTTTTGTGTGAAGTATGATAATTTACGCACCGCAGACCTCATAATTTAAGTACAACACAATGGTAACATTGACTGGTGGAAAAAAGTTGTTGAAAACAAACACTGTTAAGTTTTGTGTAAAAAGTGTGGCAACATACTATCACGGGACAACTTAGGTACCCGCTAACTTTGGACCCGAAAAAAAAAGCCATGAAACATATTAGAGCGGTTGTAAACATATTAACAAAGGAAGTAGTTTTGAAGATTTTGTCGCGGCGGATTTAATAATAAAACTAGGTTTTAAATCAGAATGATAGTTTAAGCTACAACAATTTTTGAAATAAGGAGAATCTAGAATAGCATCAGTTTTTTTGTCCAGAAGGTTGGGGAACCTATTTTATGCCCCGACAATTTTAGTGTAAATAATATCTAGATCTACTAATAAAGGGAGATAGTTTCTGCCTGTTCGTCGCGCATTTTGCATAAAAGCGTTGACTTTTCTGAGAATCAACTCGCAGTCTAGATTTTAGTCAGGTTTTCCCCTTTGCAAAAAAAAACCCTGATGTTTTTGTTAATCAACCCACAATCAAGTTTTATGTCGGATTTTCACTTTTGCAGCAAACCCCCTAATATTTAGGTTACTCAACCCACAGTTCATATTAAATGCTTTTTAAAAATATCCATATCTTTTAAACCATAACTCCAAATTTAACTTATTATATATGGAATTTGATCAGAAAAATGTGTAGAATCTGAATATGATGTTATTTTATGTGTACATTTTTTAAAATGCTATTTAGGTGCAACCTTAATCAATAGCGCATGATCTGTCTTTCTCAATCAGATTGAAAATGAACACCTCACCAAAATTAGATTGAAGACGAAAGAAACCATTTATAACCATGCATGCACGCCTAATCAAAACCTCACAGAAAAAACAGATTTCTCATCTTATGCTGCGTGAGATTGTGCGGCCTCCGTGCTCACACAATTCCAACGCGGTTGAATGTGGTTAATTATAAGGTGTCCTGGAGAAACTTGTAGGCCTTGTTGTTCTCATCATTCTTCATTGATGACGGGTGATATTCTGTGTTTGTCGGCGGCATGGCTCTATGTGTATTTTCGACGACATCATAATAAAAATAGTAGGGGCAATATTATTATGGATCCCGATACCCATGGACACCATGCCTATAAGGTGAGGTTGGGTAGTTATTCCCACTACTTTTCATGATGGGTATCCACGAGCTCAAGGATTGGCCATGGTGTAGTTTTAGCTATAGATACTTATCTAACAGGTAGATCCCTCATGATAGTGACCCTAAGCCTTATAGATGGTCTAGAAATCCAACGACATAGATCCATGACTAAATATTTTTATTATATTGGTAATCTGTAACTCTTATTGTGTTTGGGGCTTTTATTTTCCATTCTTGCTAATGCTTTTTGCATTTGCTTCATGAATAGTTGGGTATCTGGAAGTTGTGTGCATGCATAGGAATTTGTGCCACATGGATATCAATGTGGCTATAAAAAAGAATGAGTAGCTTGATATGGGTGATCTAGAGGAGCTATACGCGGCCAGACCCACCACACTGCCATCCTTATTCTTTTTCAATGTGTTCTTCTTTTTCGAACCTTCGCGAGAAAGGTCACCAGCCTGACCTAGTGATACAAGCACCATTGTTTACCTATATTGGGGTAGTTCACCTGAATGTTGGCACTATTGTCAATCTCCATTTCTACAAGGTGGTCTACATTTGTGGCAATTCAACAAGGTTTGGTCCTCCATACGCTTTTGCGGGTGTATTGATGTTGTCAATCGTCTACAAGAGCTATGGTAGCATATCGATGACAAGTTCGCCTTTAGTTTTGATAAGAATTTTGCGACATATACTCTTGATTGTAATCTATCCTTTTATAGGGTCATTTTTCTTGAGAAAAAAACTCCACCCTAGACGAGACAAGCCCACAATTAGCTAAGAAGTGTGTTTGAGAAAGCTCCACCTCATCTCCCACTCTATCTCTAAATTCCACTCTGCTCCTATATTATAAAGGTGTGAAATGTGTGCTTGCTATCAAACTAGCTCCAGATTGCATATTAGGGAGAGGTTGTTGTGAAATGTCTAAATAAGGCCACTATGAGAAATACATTTTGTATCTATACAAAGCCACTAACAGTAATTGAGGCAAATTAACTAGCAACTTGTTTAATACTTGTATGCATGTAGTCATAATGACATTGTACTGTTTATTTCTCATTCCTTCCTTGCATGCATGCAGACATATTAATGAACCCGGTTAACAAAAAAAAAGTTGGCTTGCAAATCAGTCATTAAATTTTATCTTGGTACCTGTAATATGAGTTTGTGGTCTTGTATAAGGGAATTGAGGGAGTATCTATTTTATTGTTTTTTTTCATCAATATGTTTGTGTATCACTTTTCTTTGCTAAGCATCATATGTGCTTGTCCGGAGTGTGAGCAGGAAGGTGCTGGTGAAGTTCGTCGGCAGAAAGTCTTGGTCGCTGGAGTGCTCTAGCAGGCGATGAAGACTTCCCTCCATTAGACGGTGGTGGGATTGACCAAAAAGTTCTAGAAGAATGAGACGTCAACGACGTGTACTATGGGAGAATGAGGGGCATTGACGATGTAGTTCAGAAGAATGAGGTGACAACAACATGTTAGTCCATTGGCAATGGTGGGTGACGGGAGAAACAAGAAGGGGATAAGAGAGGACATGTGGTTGAAGCTCTTGAGAAGATGAGGATCGTTAGGAAGCCTGGGAAGACAAACCCTAACCCTAGGTGTTGTCATATTGTGCCATGAAAAAAGATTGAGGAAGACGAAGGGTAGTTAGAGAGAAAACAAGCAGTAGGTGGGCTAGTGACTTGGAGTCACTCAGTGTCATTGATGGGCGTTTTCATATAACTCCAAGCTCTGGGCAAGCGAAGCATCTCTAGTCAAATGAACTAGAGGCCATTGTAATTTGACTCTACCTACAATATCAAGTTGAGATTTTTCAGGACAATTATACCTCCTCAACTAGTGAAGCTATGGAGCGGAGTTGTCCTCGAAACACCCTTGAAGGGGGAGGTTTTAGGACGCGGCTATTTTGCACCCGGGCTCATATAAGCAGGTGTGAACAGTAAAATCATTTTAAATGGTAAAAAAAATCTGAATTATTTTGTGGTGCAAGATGCTCAGGTGCGTGATGCCCGTGCAAAATTTGATGAAGTTTGAACATTCGAAGAGTTTGTGGCAAAAAATAAGATTTTTGGGTGCCGGAAAAACTTTTGGAAACAGCCCTGTTCACATCTTATTTTGTCTTTTTTTGCCATGAGCTCCTCAAATGTTCAAACACCTCGAAATTTTGTACAAACATCACATTTGAGCATCTAGCACCACACAAGAAATAGGATTTTTCGAATTTTTATGCTACTTTTAGTTTTACTATTCACCTAGTTTACCAAATAGGTTTGCGTCCCGCTATATTAATATAGCAACCACTTGATACAGCCAGAAGTTCGACGTTGGGGTAAACAGCACAATCATGCCCAAAAGAAAAACAAGAGAAAAGCAAGAGAAAGAAATGCCGGCAGCACCGGAAGAACGAAAGCTGAAGCATCCGGCAACCGCTGCGCCCACCGGAAACATCCACCACGCTCCAATGCCATCGAGTCGCCGCGAACCAAGCAACACCTTCAAGAAGGACTGCCACGACGATGCTGCTACCCGGACGAATCCTAGGATTTCTCCCGGTACACGGAGGGAAGCGGGCGAGAGGTACTCCCGACGCCCTTCAAGAAGGTTGATGGCGCCCGCAGGCGTCACGGCGTCGGTGCCGGGCAGACCCAAGAGGGATTTCGCCCTACCCCTCATACCCACAACTCAGGACCAACCGGCGGCTCCACCACGCCAACCGCCCATCAACCTGCGTCACCACAGTCACGAGGACACCACCGCCATCTCTCCACCACAGACGCTGCGAGGCCGGCCGAACCAAACGAGACCATCGTCGATAGGGACCGGGAGCACCACAGCCACGTGGGAGGGGACAACCTCCACTGGCACAAGCCGTAGCAGACCGGACGCAGGTGCGGGAGCACGCCGGACCCCCTGCCCAGCCGGGCCCAGATCGGGCCCGTTAAGCTCCTGCAGCCGCGCTGCAACCGACGCCGCGCAGAGCCGCCGATCCCAACGACCGCATCCCGCCAGCCCAGCCGGAGGAGACCCACCGGAGGCCAGACCAACCCGCCCTGACCCAGATCGGGCACAAAAGGGCCCAGATCTGGGCCTGCAGGGCTCCGTCGGCCAACCCCCGCCGCCAGCCACCGCCGCCGCCGCATCTGCGCCCGATCTACACCGGAGCACCGCCGAGGTGCACCGTCGCCGGAAACCGCCGCCCGAGCCGGGGAACCGCGAGGGGGAGGGGAAGAGGGCCG